>NC_056745.1:1031533273-1031828273 GCF_019279795.1 Protopterus annectens | reverse complement strand
CTATCAGGCCTGCTGGAATCACAATTTAACCACAGCCTCTAATCAGGCTTTGTGCCTCATGAATGGAACACAGCAATGACCATCCCTTTGCACAAAGGTGGGTCATCTACAGACCCTGGAAACCACAGATCCAGAAGTCTCACTAGTCTCATATGTAAGGTCTTGAAAAGAATTATCATGGAAATGACCAATAATGGCATAGGAAATGTTCAGATACTGGACCCAACTGAGTTTGGTTTCACCAAAGGCAGGTCATGCCTACTTAACCTGGTGGACTTCTTTGAAAAAAAAAATTATAAGCCTGTTTCCTACCTTTCCTGTAATTAGTGTTCATGATACAGATTTGCTGTATCCAGGACTGTTTGTAAGCTTCTGAGCCCCCCAAGCCTTTCTGTGTTGGAGGGAAGTCTTCTAGCTTATCAGTGGGAGTGGTAAGCATTAGGTAACCTGTCTACCACATAAGGAGTGGTTCTGGCCCAGAATTTGTAGTTATTGGCCGTTTGGACGGTCTTCCATCTCTCTCAACTTTCTCATTTGAAGGCCTGCATTTGCACTTGTTTCTGTCCTGTAACTCCTGAGCCCATCTCATTTGCTCACTCAAAAAAAAATGTATCTGCTTTTACTGTAGTTGTGTTTCTTCCTACTTTATTTTGCCTTTGCATCATCTTAAAAGTACTCAATTGTATTTATTACTGCTTGGTGTAACTCATTCTAAGCCTTTTAGTTTATGCACTTGGGCTTCAGATCAGTTGTTTTACATTAAGAAGGTTTGTGGTCTGCACTGTAGTGGCAGAACAGGTAGCTTACATCCTTCTAAGTTGGGAACTGCTGATTGAGGGCTCAGTGTCTGTTATTCTAAAAGTGTATTAATTCTGGTTTAAGCACTTGGGCTTCAGGCCAGTTATTTTACATTAAAAAGTTTGTGGTCTGCACTCTTGTGGGAGGAGAGGCTGGACTCTGCCCTTCTGAGCTTGCAATTTCTGGTTAAAGGCTTATAGTGCCTGCATATTTGAACTGCTTCTTACTGAAATTGGTACACCTTGTTTGCTGTAGCATAGACTAGATCCAGGCCTGCTGAATCTAGCTTTGTTTGTATAACTTGAGCACTAATCCAGGCATTCTTTAAAGTATTCAATTGTATTTATTACTGCTTGGTAGTAACTTGATTAAAGTGTAGCTATCATTCTAAGTCTTTTGGATTAAGCACTTGGGCTTCAGACCAGTTATTTTACATTAGGAAGGTTTGTCGCCTGCACTGTGGTGGCAGGACAGGTAGCTTACATCCTTCTAAGTTGGGAACTGCTGATTGAGGGCTCAGTGTCTGTTATTCTAAAAGTGTATTAGTTCTGGTTTAAGTACTTGGGCTTCAGGACAGTTATTTTACATTAAAAAGTTTGTGGTCTGCACTCTTGTGGGAGGAGAGGCTGGACTCTGCCCTTCTGAGCTGGGAATTTCTGGTTAAAGGCTTATAGTGCCTGCATATTTGAACTGTTTCTTACTGAAATTGGTACACCTTGCTTGCTGTAGCATAGACTAGATCCAGGCCTGCTGAATCTAGCTTTGGTTGTATGCTTGTTGTTTGTTTGCTTGTTATTTCCCTGAAATGCTAATTCCACCTAAAACACGGCTTTTCAGCGCTTCTGTGGATCACTAGTGATATCTGCATTGCTTACTGTACTTATTTCCTTGTTTCACTTGAAAGAAAGTTACTGTTTGTCATTTTTGCATTTAAGTTACCTGTAACACATTGCATTTAAGTTACCTGGCACTTGCTCACTAAAGCAATTATATAAGTCAGCACTAAAAAATTAAAAGCACTACACCCTCACAAACTCCCCTTGAGTACCTTGTTCCCCATTGGCCCTTTTTTTCAATTATAAAGGAATTCCCAATACTATTCCAGCATGTCCAAAGGTCAGTTGTCAATCTCCTCTCCGGTCCAGCTGGTGAATCTGGGAATCTTGAGGCAATGTTACAAATGCCTCATGTACACAGACAACCCTCTCCTCCTCCCAACAAATTCCAACACATGTGAGAGATGCAACCATATAGCCAAACTGGAGGCTAAGCTCTCTCAACTCAGTACTGGCGTAACCAGTCAGGAAGAGAAGGAAACCACACTCACAATTCCAGTCTCACATAGACCTACCACGACAGCAAACCAAACACATAAACACACAAAAACATACTCAGAGGCTCTAAATAAAAATCTGCCTAAGCAGCAGAGACCTCTAAAGCAGACACCCAAGCAACCTCTACCCCAAAACAAAACACGTGCAACACATAGCTCACAAAGCCAGTGTGCTGAACAGTCACAGCCCTTAAGGCTAAACAACACACCTGATACACTTGTAATAGGTGACTCTATCGTCAGGCACACTGATGTCCCGCTCACCAGGCTGAACAAGGAGAAGGTCACGGTGAGCTGCCTGTTGGGCGCTAGGATCTGCCACATAACACAAGCACTCAGGTCACTCCAAGGCAAATACAAATATGACTCAGTCATTGTCCATGCTGGTGTGAATGACCTGAGACGTACCTCCCTGGACTACATGAAAAGAGACATAGAGGAGCTCTTTGAGCATGTAGCCCAGGCCGGTATGACCCTGACCTTGAGTAGCATCTTACCCTCACCAGGAATGATGCCACAATATGAAGACAAGATGATCAATTTTAACAATTGGCTTAAGTATTGGTGTCATTCAAAGGGGATCCAATGCCTGTCAGCCTGGGATGACATGCTCGACAAGCCACGATGCTTCGCTAGGGACGGCTTGCACCTATCACCCATGGGCTTTCGGATATTGGCAAAGGCTCTTGCTACCCACATAGTACCTTTTTAGGCAAGGTTCAAAAGACAAACCCACCTCCATAGGTATCACAAGGGATAAGAAACTAAGAGTAATGTTACTCAACGCCAGAAGTCTAAACCTCAAGATGCATGCACTTGAAACTCTCCTTAGCATAGAGAACATCGATATCTGTGCAGTAACAGAAACCTGGTTCAAGGCTCCCGAGAGCACCACAGCACTACCAGGTTATACCTCATACCATGCTTTTCGGCCCCAAAACTTGGACCGAACCACAAAAGGAGGGGAAGTATCAATATTCGTCAAAGATACCCACACCTCCAGGTTTGTGGCACAGCACGAAGCATCAGAGACTATCCATGTGCTACTAACAGTGGGTAAAACTGCCTTCCAGTTTATAGACTGCTACAGACCACCCTCCCAAACCCAGGAACCCCACTTGGCCTTCCTGAGAACACTGAAAAATATGAAGGTCTCTCCAAACACCATTATATTGGGTGACTTCAACTATCCAAACATAGACTGGGAGCATTACTCTAGCTCCAACACCCTAGCCCAAAGGTTCCTAGAATTTATAAACTCAAATGCTATGGAACAACTTGTTACCACTCCCACAAGAGGGGAAAACATACTGGACCTGATCATCACCAACATGGGGACTCTATGCTCCAGACCAGAAGTGTATCCCTCACTGGTAAGATCAGACCATAAACTAATCTCACTGGATATTCACATCCCGACCCCACCCCCTGCCCAGAAAACCACAGTGAAAAACTTCTCTAAAGCAAATTTCACACTCCTCAAAACCAAGGTGGAATCCTTCAAAGCCCCCGGGCCTGCGGAAAATATGTCCCAGACTGCAGAATCCTTTATAAACGCATTCTATGAACACCTTCAGGAATGCATGGATCATGCAATCCCAAATAAAATCAAGACCCAATCCTCCAAAGGCAGACGTCCTGTCTGGTGGACCCCAGCCATAAACAAACTATACAATAGAAGGAGGAAGCTACTGCATGATAGAACAAAATCCCAAAAAGGGAAGGCATCTCTGATCAGTATTAGCAAAAAACTACGGGCACTAATAAAATCGTCTAAGGCCAGCTTCAAGAGAAAAATTGCACAGGACACTAAGGATAATCACAACGCTTTCTTTAGTTATGTTAGGAACCTGGGTGGGAATTCCCAGATATGCTCAGAATTAGTCCAAAATGACAAAAAATACACCGAACCCACAGACGTATAAAGCCATGTCCAACCCAGAATTAATGGACATGCTGCACCTCAGAAAATCCATATCCCATCGAGCTACACGCTCGAGAGACTTGAACCTCAGCACTGAAATAAATAGGACATGCTGGAGGGACAGATTCATAACCCAGAGGCTCCCTTCACTCTGGAATAAAATCCCAGTCCAGGTTAGACAGAGTCCCTCATTGACTCTCTTCAAGAGGAATCTTGATGAGTAGATCGTAGGTTTACCCCGGGGATCACTTCTGTGTCACTGTTAGACAGAGGCACAGTATACTAACCTCGAAAAAGGGCATAGCAAAATTAATTTAAAATGGATGGCGAAAGCCAAACACACTCTGGCTAGGCTTATAAATGCCCTAGGGCAGATAGCCTAGTATGAACCTATGAACCTATGAGAAGGTCACCAAAGCAATGGATTAGGAAAAAAACAGTTCACGCTGCATACCTTGATGTGGCCAAGGCATTTAACACAGTACCCACTTAGGCATTCTTGACAAACTCAAGAGGTTAGGTATAAACCCTTATGTCACCCCATGGATAGCCAGCTCACAGACATGACTGTGGAAGTTAGAATTGGAGAATCCACCTCTACAAAGAGACCTGTCACCAGTGGGGTCCCTCAGGGATCAGTCCTGGGATTTCACCTTTTTGCATCTACTGCTCTGATGTTAAGACCACTGTCAAGGGCCTCAGGCTAACCAAATTTACAGATAATGGAAAATTAGGAGCACTCATAGAGTCCCCCACTGACATCAACATTCTCCATGAAGGGCTGACAGACAAATAACTGTTGTCAGTGTCATGGACTAAAATTAAATGCCAAGAAATGCATCATAGTGCCCTTTGGGAAGTCAGCCACCCCTGATAACTATCATATTGATAACAGACCCCTAGTACTCAACCAAATAGTCAGGGATTTGGGGACACAAATAGGCAATCATCTAGGCTTTGTACATCATGTGTCTACTGTAATAAGAAAATCAGCCCATGTTGTGCAACTTATAAACAAAGGTATGGCATTTAGGTAAAAGGAGATCATTATTCTACTGTATTTGGCAGTCATCAGTCATTGAGTACAGTGTTCCTTTTGATTTGTACTTAACTAGGCAGATTCAACTACTGTAACATCCACAAAGGTTCTTCTCTAAAAGAATACAGTGTTTAAATAATATGTCCTGAGCAGAATACCTCAAAGTCCTATCCCTGTAGTCTGTCTCTTACAGGCTGTTGAGGGGAGAGCTATGCCTGGCATATAATGTATTTTTGGACCCCTACTCTGATGGATGTCATGTATACATGCGAAACAAACTGCACCAGAATTACCAATTCTAAAGACTTAAACATTGCCTATGATATTAATAGGACTTGTGGGAGAGAGAGGTATGCATCTAGAAATGACCCCTTCTCTGGAACATTCTCCCCATTCATATGAAGCAAAGTTCCTCCCTAACCAAATTCAAGTGTACCTTTGACAACTGGATGGGGAACAGAAACTTCATTCCTTGTTTGGCACCTATGCCTGTAATGGACACAGGCAGCCTGTAAATGTGTTATCTCCCAAGCCCCTGCTTATACTTACAAAGGTACCAGAACTTGTCAAGATTAGGGATGCATGGTTAGGCTTAAAAAGGCCACAGTGGTCGTTTGCCTAGTACACACCGATGAGCCAATTAATCATATCACCATCTGTTCAGTAATGTAGTCCTGTTTATCACTGTTGTTTTACAAACTTACATTACTTATACATTACCACATTTGAACTTCTGCTTAAGTCCACAATCTAGACAATTGTGTATTAGCTAATCATGACACAGGAGAAGTCTGACTTCAAATGAAAGGCAGAATATATATTTAAAGGAACTGCCTCATCACTGTGTGGCAAGGCAAATGTTAACCTTAAAAAGTGAAATAGTTGTGGCCCCATCTCTCTTTGTAAATGTTCCCACTGAGGGGAAGTATACACAACAGATCTTTTGCAGCAGTCACTCCTGCCTAGCACTATAGCCACAGACATTGCCATATATGAATCCCTGCCTGTCTAAGTTTACAAGCAAGATAATTGTGTATTAGCTGCTCACACTACAGGAGAAATTTGACTACAATGGTGAGACAGAACATATTTGAAGAGGTGCCCTCATTATTGTTTGGCAAATGTTTGCCTTAAAAGAGAGTGAATAGTTGTGGGATGCCTCTCCCCATGTAAGATTTTCTTCTGAGTGGAATTGTACACACCAGATTTGTTGTATAAGCTAGTTCTTCCTGTCACTACAGTCACTCACACTAGTTACTCATTACTGGATTTGCACACCACTCTTTCATTATTGGATTTGCATGCCACTCTTTTTAAGTCCACAGTCTAGGGACATACCTCTTGACCTCTTAGAGCAAGAAATCTGGACAATGCCATCAATAGTGGGGGGACAAAGCCCCAAAAATATGAACACTTTTAAATATTGCTCTTACAAACTTAGAAAATTGATAGAATTACTGTTTTGCATTAGCATAACTTTTCTGAAGGTTCTGAAGTTTGAAACTCAAATATCTGTCATTATTTTCTGACTTTAAACCTCAATGGCATGCTGATGATTTGCCAGAAAACCACAATTTTATGAGAAACAGGCTAAACATATGAGGCAAAAATCTGTGCATTCTGTGAAAATCTATAGAGTTGAGAAGTATGTCTAGGGAGCATAGTATCAACTACTGACACTAGAGGAAAAAATTAATAGAAGTGAGAGACAGCATGATTGCAATGTACATTACATATGTTTGGGTGAATGGGCAATATGTTTTGACAGGAACTCAAAACAGCAATGTTTTTTTGATCCAGTGGAGTAGCTAGAGTTTGTGCCACCTGGGGCTGACTTTGAGTTTGCCTCCGCCCCTCACAAAATAAAACATGATACACATCATAGTCATACAAAAAGTGAAAATGATGGTACTCACATCCTTTGTTAAAAGCGAGGCCTCACCTTTGATATCAGAGTTGCAGTCCACAAACTTGTGTGACCAATTATGCAAAAGCATTTCTCTGACATACTAATGAATTATTTTCCCCAGCAACCCCTTCATTTGTTTGTATTGTGTATTCTCAAGCACTAAAATGATACAATAAATTATTTCACCCAGCAGTCACTTCAGCAGTCGGACCATGTATGCATAAGCACTTCCCTGATACACAAATAAATTATTTCCCGAGGCAACATCTTCATTAGTATGCCCAGGTATACACAAGAACCAAAATGGAACATTTCCCAAAGAGACCCCTTCAATAAAATGCCCAGGTATGCACAAGCACCGAAATGAAACATTTTTCCAAGCAACCCCTTCAGTAATATGTCTATGTATACACATGCCCAAAGTGAAACATTCACCCAAGTGACCCCCTTCAGTAAAATATTGAGGTATGTACAAGCATCAAAATGGAACATTTACCCAAGTGACCCTTTCAGTAAAATGTTGAGGTATTCACAAGCACCAAAATGAAATATTTCCCCAAATGACCCCTTCAGTAAAATGTTGAGGTATGCACAAGCTGATTAAGTAGGATAACACTATGTATAAAGCGTTGAGACTTAAATGTTATTATTAGACAATATCACAAACCTATATCTTCAGTAAAACTATTAAGACTAGTAATAACTCATTACACAACTAAAAGCTGTACTCACTCCAGACAAAATAATATTTGTGATTTAATTAATACCAAAGGAGTGAATTTAATGTACTAGTACTAATAGAAGACTAGGTCCTGGATTGTGATATAAAATGGTTATGATTGTTTGAGTTTGGTCACCAGGGTGAGAACCGAGTAGTGAAATAAAGTGGAATATATACAGTATATAATATTATAATATATCCTCTGTTCTGACTTGATTGTCTTTCCTGGATCTACAAAATAGTGATTGACTGAGAGACTTGATCACTAATCACTAATGCAATTAATTCCTGCTTTGGTACACAAGTCAACACTAAGATGGTTATAGATATGACAGCAAACAGATTCACACCAGCATGTGTATTTCATGTAGTACAATTCCAAGATGCACTAATTGCAGTCTGCCCTACTCTGAGAAGAATTGCTAAAATTCAGTGTAATAAGTGGGCCCATATCAAACTATCAAAATCACCTGTCATCTATCTACAAAGATTTGTAAGCATTTCCACTCCATCTCAAAGCATACAGCATTAGAAATATGACTGCCTTTGTCCAAGTGCTTGTAGAGAAGATTCAGATGGCATCTCAGAATCTTGGCTGAAGCCTTATATTGCTGACCACGAGCAGGTTATGTTAGGTTAATTGCTGATAAGGAACAGCAGGGAAATGACAGCAGCAGGTGTTATTTTAAACCTGGACAGTAATCTTTGTGCTTTACTATTAGGTAAGAAGCTTCCTGAATAAGAGGGAAGAAAAACTCGATAAACTTCTGTGGCCCAGCAATATTCTAAAGAAAATCACTACTAGATGAGCTGCAGTCTTGTATTTGTCCTGATCATTTTATTAAACTTATATAAGCATTATTGACTAGAAACACAACAGCAGTAACAACACCGGACATGAAATGCCTGTATTAGGAGATTTTTGTAGATAATGACTGCAAGCTTGTCTTAGTACCCAACCTATGGCTAGTCAGATTTTTTTAAACGTCTCTCAAGAATGATCTCTTTAACCACTAGCAAAGATAAAAAGACAGAACAATGTATTTGGCCTGGTTCTTACCAGCCTCCTAAATAAATGTTTTTACCTGGCATCATATTTAAACTGGTCAGCAGGAGCTGGAAAAACATGCTGTCAGGCATAACAGGCATAGCCTTTAGGGTCAAAAACATTGATGACTTTTTTACATTGATTTATAGAGACCTGGATTTCACATTTGAGAGCATATCATTACCCTCCTTACAACTGATAATATACTCAGTGACTTCTGTACTGCATTGAATACACCCATCAGCATGACCACCTTCTTCAAAAGGATGACCATCAAATGTACCTTTTTGAAGCAGATAATTCCTAAAGTTAAACAGAACATGTCCACAGGGGATGAAACTCCCATTACCTGATTAAAGTTTGATTTGCTGGCAGACCTTATTAAGTATAGGTTCCTCAGAAATATGTGTAAGCCTCTGGTAAGAATCTACAATGACATTTAGAAAATCTGCAAATAAAGCTTATTTGCTCTATCTCTCTCTCTCTCTCTTACTCTGTAGGGCTCTGTCATCCTAAAACATTCTGAAATAGGATCAGCCTAGTCAAAGGTTCATGACCTTATGAAAAGATTCTAAAATAGTTGAGCATTTTAGTATATATTATCACCTACATGCATATTAACTTAATGCCAGAACATTCCTACATAATAAAAGTGAAAATGCTACCTCTCCTCTTCATTTTAGGGACATCACAATTAATACAGTAATAATCGCGCACGTGCGCGCGCACACACACCAACACACACACACACACACACACACACACACACACACACACACACACACACACACACACACACACACACACACACACACACACACACACACACACACACACACACACACACACACCTCTCACCTGTCTGACCATTCATGGTGGTCCATTGAGCAGTCCAAACATCTTCTGGAATTCAAATTCCACTTGTGCGGAAGATGAAGACGTAAACAATCTCAGCTTCTGCTTCTGTGCGACCGGACACAAAGGGCATTCTTAAAGAAGAATGCAGACAGCCCCTTTTGCGTCCTGCAAGCTATGCCACTGTTTTGATCACAAAACACTACACACTTCATTCATGGACATTGCTGTACTGTAAATGATATTTGTGTGCATCACATTAAGGTGTAGTGACCAGTTATATGGTGGCTGATACTTAGAGTTGTCAATTTGTGAAGAGGCACCCCTGCATTCTGACCACTCATCTCAAGATCATTGTATAAAATTCTTGATGTAAGGATGTGGATCATTGTGCAGACTATGTGATCTGTGTACATTGTGCAAGATGACTACAAGTAATATAAGCCAAACATAGAAGATTACGGTCATTAATGTTACTTAGCAAGTACGTGGCCAGTGGTCCCACTTCATTGGAGCACATTTTGAAGAGTAATGGGTTTCATTGTAAAATTCATTTACATTATGTGGCAAGTCGATAGTATCATAGTGAACTCCTCATATCCTGACTACAATAAGCCAGTAAATCAAACACGAGTTATATAAGCCACTGACAATTCTTTTTTCCCCTATCAAAATCAATTACTGATATATATTGCTAATTTAAATGACTGATAGCAAGGATTCATGCATACATAATAGTTTTTTTAATTTTTTGAATTTAGAATGGAGAAAGCAGAGGTCTTTGGTGCTCTATACCAAGCATTGTGCAAATATGGAGTACAGGTATATAAACATTTCTGATTCAAAATAATTTCAGAAGTTATGTGTGTTGTGGTAATATCGTCTGTGCCATCATTTAAATGTCTGCCATGATCATTACAGTAAATTGTCCATAATAAGGATATTGCATGAGCATACCTCTTTGCTGTCCACAAATTTGAAGACTGCCCAGATGTTTAAGTCATAATATTATCATGTTTCTTAAGCAGTCTGTGCTGTTTAAGCAAGTCCTTGAGGAGTTAAGTCACTACATAATAACATGTGTATATGTCACAAGTTATACCCTTCAAACATGCATGCTAATGCTACATCTTTTATTATTTTTATTTTATCAACTTCCTAAATGTAGAGAAGCAATAACTGTAGTCTGTCCATGTTTTTGAGCACATATTAGTAGTGGCTTTTTCCAGATGTCTTGCACTTAGAGGTGGAATAGAATGAGCAGGGGTGGGATAGTGCTATATTAAATAAAGGAAGAAGTAGAATACTAGTGGGGGACCAGCATCTCTATCCAGTACTTCATAACAGATAATGTTTCTAAGAAAGAAAACCTTAAGTAACATTTGACGTAACATCAAACCCCTGCAAATCCACCTTGTCATTCTCTAGACCAAAGTATTATCTGATCACCCCAGAAAGCAAATCACAATTCAGGTCATCAGCATCACATATTTGAAAGGACAGTGAGAACAGTATGAAGCAAGTAAGTATGTGGGCATCAAACTTCATTGTAGTAACTAGAGTAATGACAAATGAAACATCACATATGGTGTACCTTAAACCCTGGTGTCTGTGAAACACCTTAAAATAATTGTCTCCTCATAGTACTATCAGTCTTGCTTTCTGCTGCACAGTGGGGTGAAGCACAGTACCACTATGTGAATGGTATTACCATGTCTTAAGGTCAGTTCTTCAGTTTTTACCATAAAATGTAAAATATAATTCACTAACAACCATGCAAATGTTGTTGTTGTTGTCTTTCGGCTTTTCCCAGTTAGGGGTTGCCACAGCTGAACTCTGGTCCGCTAATGATTGGCAGTAGATTTTCATGAATGCCGAGGTGCCAGCTCGACGTTCAACCTTCAATGAAGGCACGCCCATTTACACATGTCTTTCGAATGCCCACCCAACTGCGGGGAGGACATGCAAACTCCACACAAAAGGCACTCCCCACACTGCAGCCGAGAATCAAATGGGAGAACCTCTTGCTGTGAGGGAACAAAACTACTGCTGCACCACTGCAGATTCTAACTAACAATCATGCAAATGCTGGGGCAAAAACAGAGAGTATGGTTTATTGGCCATGTCTGACCATGTGTGTGGTAAAAATGAGGGGCAAGCAGAGGGTAGGCCATTGGGGGAAAATAAAGGAATGCACAGAATGGTGGTGGGAGACCAACAGAGGTAGCCACTTCTTAAAAAGGTAACAGTGTATTTCTACAGAAAATGTGAGGAATTTGAAAAGTCACCCCATCAGGGATGTGTGACAGCAATTTCATAATGTTATGTGGTCAGTTGAACCAACTCAAGTGTGCCTTAGAAGTGAGCGCATGGACACACACACACACACACACACACACACACACACACACACACACACACACACACACACACACACACACACACACACGTGGAACTCTATTGGACAGGTACCTTTTTATTTATTTATTTATTTATTTTTGAGAGAGGAGAGTGCTGGGGAACACAGGTATAAGATGGTTAAATAGGTTGACTATTTTAGGTAGCAGGAGCAGGCATACAGGACATACAAGACATAAGTAGATGATGACAGACACAACATTTGGGGAACATGATGATTTTGATAGGTATGGGACTTCAGATGTATATCCTCATCAAGCATGAGTACACTGAGAAACTAGTGCTCATCCTGTGAGCTAGCATCATAGTTTCCTGTCACAGATACATTGGACAGTGCAGGAGCTAGCATCAATTTGGATATTTGATGCAGTATTTTTTTTTATTCAGCCAATATGATCACTGAAGCCCCTCTCGATTATCTTGTCTACTAGCCCTGTCAGCTCTTGACATATGACATGATCATCACATCCACTGGTACTATTCCCAGTGGGTACCAGTGCCCCAGCCCTATAGCGAAGCTACCTAATGCAGTTGTAGCAGGTAGTGTAGGACTTGTGAACCAGATATGCAGAGTGTCTTTGCTGCCTGTGGTGGTGTCACTGCAGTCACCTGTGGAGGGATGGGGTCCTATTTCCTTTGACTAGTCCAGCTTTTGGTGCTGTTAGTCATTCATTATGCAGCAGGAATCATGGCCCAAATATCATTATCAAAAATAAAACAAATGATGAAATAAGGTGGGACAAGAGACAACATGGACAATACCATAAATGTCATGTTATTTTAATAGATCACATTTCATCCACATTGCCACCTAAATATGCTAACCCATTCAAGCCTATAGAGCCTTTTTTTGTATACATCCATATGACAACCATAGCTACTTTTGCCATTGAGAACTTTTTTGGGGTCTGGCTTCATTAACTAAGTAACTTACCACCTAATAATATGGAATATTGGAAAGGGTAAAGACTTATTAAGAAAATTATATTAAGACTGTTAATCTGTGATGTCCTGCAATAGACAAATTAATCACTGTTTGCCATTTATTTTAATATTTATTAATGTATTTTCACAAATGAGAAATCTGTATGCTATTGAGAGGCATTGTGTGCAATGCCATGGTGGGTGGCAGAAAATTGTCACTCTCCATTTATATCATATTGTACATAAGATATTGCTAGTTGCTTTTTTATATATATGAAAATAACCAATATTTCCATATGTACTTAATACTTCAAAACACAGGTAATTTGCAAACTGTTGCATGGCATTAGGTGAAACATTGGGTATTTCTGAAGAAAACTTTCATTGATATTTGCATTGTAAGTTGTACGTCTTGAGAGATATTCGGTGTTATTTTTATTGCTAATTATACAATTAAGCATACGTTTTCATATTTCTATAAATATCTCAATAAACATACATTCAGAGAGAAATGTCTTGCTGTCATGTGAAAATTTAGGTCTGGTTAACAAAAGTATTCTAACAATTTGTGTCTAGGTTCAGGGCCAGGTCATGGTCAAATGGGGCCCTAGGCAGGGTAATCGAGCTATTCCAGTAGTCCAGTGCCCAGTCACTTAGTTATCTTTCCCTAGTTGCAATAAACACTGTTCAAACCTGTCAGTGAACATACTGTGTTGTTCGTTACTTTTCCATTGATTGTAGGGATTTGATTTTAAGACTTCAGTTCCGATTTTATAGCTCAAACAATCATGGCCATTTTCTAAACAAAAGAAAACACTCTCCCACTGAAGACATTTAACAAGAGCAACAGTCACTTATGTTCTCTTGTAACTTACATTCATTGAAAATGTATCTGTTCAGTGGTGAATTATATATACAGTTATATCAACAAACATTCCTCAAACCCAGAACTACATTGTTGACTGCATCCTTCTCAGATGTCTGTGTCAAAAAGAAAATAACAATAATAATGACCAAAGTCATCTTTCAAACTTGTTTCACACAAACACGCAGCTGCTCAAGTATTCCATTTTAATTAACATATGCAAGCACACTAGATCTGCAAAACCAAATGAAAGACTATTTAGAAATGATAGGATGATAAGAACATAAGGTACTTTCATTCACAGAGAGCCCATCAGCCCTTCCAGTAGTTATAGGCACTTTTACTGAGTACACCCCTCACTGTTATTCAAACATAAAATTGCATACACTTTATTGGTAGGTTTTGACAAAAAACATGAAATTATACAAAGATCACTAGCATCATACCATAAGATCCAGATATGTACAGTACAGTTTAAGCAAAGGAGTATTTATGAGAACATAAGAAATATTAACAACCTTATAAAATATGCCAAGTCAGTCAATATGCACAATCTCTGCAGAAGTAAAAGTCATCTGATTAGTTCCACATTAAAATATTAGTAATGCAGAGGCTGCTGCTGGCAAACAAATTTACAGTCAGTGCTTCATCTACAAATGCAGTGCCTGCTGCTATTGAAGAATAAATTGCATATCTTACATTTAGAAACTGGTGTGCTGATGACAATGGCAGTTGGTGACTTCAAATCAAAGGGGGACTACATGAGACAGCTGAATGGGTGGGGCCAATGGGAATGGGTGTGGCCAAATAGAAAGGCGGAGGTTATGCTCAAAACCACAAAAACTGGGACTTTAATTAAATGCGCTGCCTTGGGTGCCAAACCATCATTATGAGAGTCCAATCAAGACAAAATTAAGTGGAAAAGAAAAAAAAATATTTCAGTGCATTGGCCACATAACAGCTTACTTAACATCTAGATAGAAACAAAAAGGTTGTGAGGCATGAAAAAATAAATTACTTTTTAAATACATAACTGGAATGCCAGTCAAAATCAAGTTTAAAAAAATAAGCAGCACTCAACTCAAACCACTTCTCCTTGCACTTCATTTCTAATTATAATTTATATTCAGCTTTATGAAAGTACCAAATAACATGCTGAAAGTAGCAATCTCTGTGATACCCCCCACTTGTAAAAATGTTTCCTATCCAAAAAAAGACCTGCTGCCTGACAACAACTATCTACTTGTTTCATGGGAAAAACATGATCAAAGTAAAAAATGAAAAGCAAACATGAAACAAGCTCAAGATAAATTGCTTAAAGGATTACTGCACAGGTTATGGACCATACATGCTAGACTGTCATTTTATTTAGTTTATGGGTAAAGCCTGCAAAGATGACTGCAATCGCCAACAAATGTAATGAGCTTCTGAAAATGCTGTATTCCTCTCCTTTATTACAAATACTGTCATATGCATTTCAATACCTAAGGCTTATACATTATCTAGTTATGTAAATATTCTCTGCATGGCAACAACAAAAAGGCTTTCAATGTTGGTAATTCTTTAACAGTATGCTTATTAAAGCTTACTTGCATCTTACAATCTCAGACAAGCTTACCTGATGGTCATTAAAGCATTGTTACTTAAACACAGAGCAACTGGCCCTGCAACAACATGCATTTTCTGAATAATAAGAAGCATAAATCAATGGTATAAAAATATGACAGAAAACCAGAACATTCTGCAAAATCAAAGACAGATGAAAAGCCACTGTAGTACTTGTGTCTACCTTGGATGAGGGGATACTCTGCACACTTACACTGCATAACTGCTACTTGCCTTGCTTGGACACATCCAGAGCCACTACATGGAGGAGTGGGGTACAGCAAGTATGTCATAATTTGAAATGTCTCTGTCTGACAGTGATGGCCCTGATACATTTGTCATACATCTCAACCACAGAGCAAGAAATCTGGACAAAGCCATAAATAGAAGTGGGACAAATGTCCAAAAATAAGGACAATTTTTAGATATTGCTCTTATAAACTAGAAAGATAATAGAATAGTAGATCTTGCATTAGTATGAATTTTCTGAAGGATATGAAATCTGAAATTCAAATGTCTGTCATCATTTTCTAACTTCAGTCTTTAATGATTTTAGATTTAATTTGCCAGAAAACCACAATTTTATGAAAAACGGACCAAAAATGTGATGCAAAAATATAAAATAGCCACACAATACAGCTGCGAACCTGTCAAAGAAGGGACACTTTTTTAATATTAGTACTGTTAAGTTGAGCAGCTGACAAAATAAGAAAATCAACTCTACATGCATTTCTGAAATAAAAGTAATCAATAACTCTGATCATTACAGTTATTTATTAATTGTAAACCCTCATGTTTTCTTCCAAAATTGCCATTTTGCAGAGGGATTATTATGGGTAGAGCAACATTTTGAGCCAAAATCAGGGATAGTTGAGAGGTTTGGATATCCCTACTGCTATAAAGTCATTTATTTGCATGTACCTCTCAACCTCTTAATGCAGGAAATCTAGACAAGGCCAAATATATTGGGGGAACATACAAACAGTACTAAAAATTGGTCTTGTATAAACTTAGACATTTGACAGAATAACAGGTCTTGCTTTAGCATGCATTTTTCTGAGGGTTATGAAGTCTGAAACTCAGTGTCTGTCATTATTTAGTGACTTAATTCCTGAATGATTTGCCAGAAAACCACAAATTCTATGAGGAACAAACCAAAAATAAGAAGCAAAAATCTATTCATTCTATGAAAATCTTGACAGTTGAGATGTATAGTTCAGCCAGAGCTGTCTTTGAGTTTGACGCCCTTCCCCCCTCACAAAATCATGGTCAAATGCCCCCCCCCTGCAGCCATTCCAATGTCCCAATATATGGATATTTCACCCCATTTACCATAAAGACTATAATGTGCATACTGCTTTCTCCGATGATTTAGATTTCATTTAAAAGTTTTATTTTGCATTTTATAGCACAAACACTAATAGACATATGCTAAACATAGCAATGCAGTCTCACAATGAAAATAGACTGAGCATTAAAACTTCTCCGCCCTTGAAACTCACATTCATTGAAACAGCATTGAAACCCACATTCAAAGAAAATGCATCTGGCCAGTTGTAGATAAAGATTAACTTTGGGCTTTTTTCAAATCATAAGCCCCTTGCACATGAAACATACATGTGTTATTTGATACACCTTCCTGATTGTATTAAATTATATTCCTTGTATAATACAGTACAGTTGTTAGAGGGCATTTTAAATGTATTATTTTGAACATTTTTCCAGTAAACAATGAAGCAAAATGCATTCACCAATAATGAAAAAAATGCCCAATTCAGAACATTTCCATCATAAAAGTCTACTCAAGCTTCTACAATTCACAGGTATCAGTAAATATGCACAATCTCTGCAGAAGTAAAAGTCATCTAAATAATTCCACATTAAAGAGATCTGTAACTAATGAAGAGGTTGCTGCTAGCAAACAACTTTATATTTTATTGTTTCATCTATAAATAAAGTGTCTGCTGTCCTTGAGGAATAAATTGTCTATATTACATTAAAAAATGATAAGCTAGTAATATTGCAATAGGGAATGGATGGCAAACTGATAACAGGTTCATAGTTACTAGGTATCTCTGCCAAAGTGGACAGTCTCTGGACTGCAGCATCCACTCCCCTTTAAAAGTACAACATAGTACCGTATCAGCAATCATCTACGTACTGTGAGAGTAGAACCCACAGCCTTCTGCATCAAAAGCAAGTATTTAACCTGTTATGCTATTAATAGTGCAAGCAGACTCAGCATAAGCGGCACTAAACTTCTCTTCCCCTGAAGCTCTCAGCTCCTTTTAAAATTCACTCAACACTCAATGGTATCTTTCAACTTTGCAGCACAATAAATATGGAAAAAGCCAAAATTTACTGGGGGGTGGACAAATGACCAAAAACCAGGGACAAATTTTAAGCATTGCTTGTATAATTTTGGAAAGTTGCTAGAATAAAATGTTATGTTACCAACATGCATTTCACTGCCAAGTCTTGAACCTAGGACCTTGTGCATTATAGTCAGAGCAACGTACCACTATGCCAAATCAGCTGTTTCTTGAAAGGCAGAAACACTGAAACTTAAATGGCTATCACTTAGTGAATTCAGTTCTCACCATGGCTCTCAACCTCTTAGCACAAAACACTTGGATAAAGTCAATAATGGGGGAATACAGCCCCCAAACATAGTCAGTGAATTTAGTTCTCACCATAGCTCTCAACCCCTTAGCGCAAAAAACTGTACAAAGCCAATAATGGAGAATACAGCCCAAAATAGGGACACATTTCAAATATTGATCTTCTAAACTTAGAAAATTGCTAGAATAAAAGGTTTTGTGTTACCATATACTTTCTGAAGAATATGAAGTCTGAAATTCAAATGCATGTCATAATTTAGTGAATTCAAAATCCAGAAAACCACAACTGCATAGACTTCTGGGCATCTGTACTCTGATGCCTTCTCTTCATAATCTGGAGTGGTTAAACAGCAGTCTGGATTCCCACACACATGTGCAGAATTCTGGGACTAGCAGCTACTTATTTTATTTCTTTTTTCTTTTATTTTACAGCTGGGAGGGCTACAATCCTGCAGTCCAATAGCACAAGACACCCCTGGCTGATGACAGTGTCAGAACATTTCCTGAACTAGATCAGCTGTGCAATAGGGAATGACTGGTAAACAACAACAACAGGTTCATAGTTGCAAGGCATGCAGTGCTGGAGGCCATTAAAGATCTTAGCCCAAATTCTCAGTTGCTCCAAACACTGTCTGTTTAAGTGATTTGCTCAGTGTCACACAGCAGGTAAAGGAAGCTGGAAAGATTTAAACCCTGCACCCTTGCCAAAGGAAGCAGCTCATTAACAGTTGGAGTTTTAGTTCCCTGCACTAACTACCAGAGTAACAGTTTTTAACTAAATGATGAAATTATTTACAGTAAGTGATCTTATAGCAAAGACTACATCACAATAATATGCAACAATAACTATAAAATGGATGATGAAGATCAGATGATTCTGATCACCATGCAGTCCATATGACCTGACAAATGTCAACTCCCTTTGCAGTCACTGGAGGCTGTAATTACTAAAATCTAACATGTTTAGACTATAAAAATGCAGCACATTTAGACTATGTTTCACAGTCCCAGCATATTAATGAATTCATTCTTAATTGCAATTAATAAAGAAAAACAATTAAATACAATATAAATTTGCTGAAGCAATCAAAAAGTCTTACAAACATCAGAAATATTATTGCATACAATATAACCTTTTTTCGGGGGGGGGGGGGGCTAAAAAGCTTGCAGGACACCTACATTTGATTTTTGACCTTAGTATGTCTTATCTGTCATCAAGAATAGCTATGCTGTCAGACATCCATCAGTACAGGTCTGACCTACTTGAAGAAAGATTAATAATGCTGTTTTGTTGCAGCATACCCCTCCAGAGTCAACATAGTCACAGCGTGGGCAAATGGGCCCCTGTGCAAGGTAATGGATCAGCCTCCCACCAACCATACTAATATTCCATTACTTGGCTGTCCTTCTCCAATTACCATAAAGACTATTCAAACCTGTCAGTGTACATGCTATTTTCTTCTTTAATTTGTGGATTTTATTTAAAAATTATATTTCAAATTTTGCAGAAAAAAAACATTGACAGCCATTTCCTAAACAAAACACTAGCTCATTGAAAACAGCCAGCAAAACAATACACGTCTTTCCTTTTAACTCACATTTAGTGAAAATGCATCTGGCAATCCATTAGACTACAATAAACATGCTGAGATGCATACCCAAATAGCCCATAATGAAGTACTAATCAGTGTCAATGTGAAGGGTACAAGAATTTATAAAACAAATGTGTAATGCATTTGCCAACAACCTAGGACAGTCCAATGGACACAAGTGTCCCTTTACATGAGCTGGTGAAATAATTCTGCAGTCACATAAAATATAGCTCATAGCCTTAGTCATCTGCATTTAGTGATAGACAACCTGCTGTTGCTCAAATGCATTGCATTTCTTACATGAGCCTGCAAAAACAAGCTAAATAAAAATGTATTCATACTTAAATTAACATTAAGATAATAGACCTCATGCTGTCAAATTTATTCACAGCTAAATAATAAATGCACTCTCAGCATTCAACAGAACAAGGGAACCAATCCGAAGAACATTGGTTATATGATGGTATCTCCTTTTACTACAATCAGTTTCCTTCTTTTACACTATAAGTATTGTAGTTCATAGATTTGAGTTACTAAGTTTGCATTCCAGGGGACCACTGACAACCTTCACCCAAATTTTCAGTTGCCCAAAAGCACTGTCTGGCTAAGGGACTTGAGGCTCAAGGACAAGGTAGGGCAGGGCGTACATCTGAAGCAAAAATCATTGATGTTCTGCAAAACTGGAGATAGAAAAGAGCAGACTACTCTGAATCACTTAGAAAGTTAACAAAACAACAGGTTTTACACCAAAATCTGTGTTATGATTCACTCTGTAACTGGCATACACAGACTGTTATACACAAGAAAGAAAGAAAGAAACTGAAGGAGACCTGGCAGTTGATGTGGAAAATTAAGACTCTTGACTCTTATGGGTAAGGTACAGGGTTTGAGTCCAAGCAATTCACTTGACTAGAAAGTACCTGTAACTGAAGCTTTACACATATTACTTGGACTTGAGCAGGAAATTATACCTCTTAAAGGAGAGATATCTCAACTGTTAAAAAGGGAAAAATGGAAACATTTAAAACTGTCTGTTGCATTATGGGCCCTCCCCCCAGGCAGCAGAAGGCCCTAGGCAGCTGCCAAGGTCACCTTGTGTACTGTCTGCCCCTGTATATTTTCAAGAAATGGCAATTTGTTTCTGAAAGTTTAGCAAAAAATATAATTCAGGATTTATGTGCATAAATAATAATAATAATGATAATAATAATAATTAAATAAATAAATATTGTGTGTGTGTGTGTGTGTGTGTGTGTGTGTGTGTGTGTGTGTGTGTGTGTGTGTGTATATATATATATATATATATATATATATATATATATATATATATATATATATATATATGTGTGTGTGTATATATTATAGTATTTATGGAAAGCCTGTCAGTGTACTGACTGTTATTGTAAAGAATACTTATTAATGATAACGTTTACTATTTGTAGAGTTATAATAGCTCTTATTCAGAAAATATTTGAATTTGTTTCTCTTATGCTTTTTAAGTTTGCAAGGATGCATGTATGCTACTAGAGGTGTGACATTCCACACTGCATACATCTTAATGAGCTAAGATTTGTTATATCCACATATAAATGTGAAGCTATACGTGTGTTAAATTACACATCAATCTTATTATTTATTTACTTATTTATTTATTTGCATTTGTTAACCGGGTTGGTCCAGCTGGGTAAGAATTACCCTTTTTCAGTGGAAACCTGAGGGGAAAAGCCCCAAACAGACATACAAATACATACAAATAGAGACAAATTAACAATATTACAGAGGAAAACAATATTATGGGTACAATGGATAAGAAAAACAAACAATGAAAGTTTGAGAATATGAGTAAGATAGGCCAGAGGCATGCATGCAAAAGATTTATGAAAAGGTGTTCTGAGCAAGATCTCTGAAAGTTAAAGTAGGCAAAGAAATGATGATTTAGGTGCGGAGTTAGTAGTGTGGGAGTTTTAGGTGGGAGCATTGTATACACATTAAGATAAGAGTTGTGTAACTATTGCATGTGTTCTTTATACATTCCAAATCACAAAATGTACATGTGAAATGATTACAGTTTTACTCTAACTTACTGATTGCACAATACAACAATTTTAAGTAATACACACTAATTGTTGCTGCTTGGATTTGAACCTACAAGCAGCTAAGCTGACTGATACACTGGTTAATGCAATGCTCAAGAGCTATTTGAGCAGACATGCATTTTTGTTATATATTTGCGACTGTGTCAAGCAATTGTGGACTGATGCCCTCAGATGTGATTAAGTTATTTAAAATTCTGACCTATTATTAAATGGCTGTTATTCATACCTGAGCCATGCTTAGCCTCTTTGAGGCCCTGAAGAGTCTCTTGATGCACCTCCTTCTTCCTTCTTATCTCATCAGAAGCTATACAGAACAGATTTTTGAGCTTAGTAGTGAGCCAATCAGTTTTGATGGGTTTATAAAGCCTGTGGGTATGTGGGAAGAATTTGTCTTGCAGATGGAGTAGAAAGCTGGTTAGTATTAGAGCTGCTGTATTAGGGTCTTGTGATGAGAGTATATGGTTCCAGTTGTGGGCTGAGAGAAAAGTTCTGAGTTTATCAATATTAGTGCTACTCTGGTTTCTGAAGGTTTTAAATACTAGTGGTAGTTTTATAGGATGGTTGACAATTGCAAAGGTGTTTGGACAGTGGTAAATTAGTGATGGTGGCAGAATGTTTACATTGGAGATGGAGTTTGGTATGTTTTCTGCAATCAGGTCAAATGTGGAGTATTTGGAAGACTTGAATTTAGGTCTTAATAATTTGAGCTATATATGTATTTCTGTGGAAAATTTCCACTGCATTAATTTGTAAAATGCTGATTTTCTGTGATGGCTTGCTGTACATATGATGCTGTAATGTTATAACACATATTGATCAAGGGGCCATAAAGAGTTTAAAGGATGTAAGATGTTCTACAAAGAATTCTTCAGCACAATATACACTTGGTGTTATGACAAATCTGATTCCACTGACACCCTGTTCAGGCATATGTTTAAACCTGTTTACTGACCTCCTCACCTTTCCCTAACCCCTAGTGTTGCTAATTTCAAAAGTGTGTGTTTAATTTCAGTATCATCAGTGCTACGAGGGATGCACTTGACACAGATCACAGTGAACTTGTTTAGCATACATTAGACAAACATGTTGCAGTACTTATCTTTGAACTTGCAAGTGTTCTTTGGGTTCAAATACAGAAAAAAGTAAAGGGCAAATCTTTATTCTGACCTCTAAATTAAAATACTCCCTAATGTGGATTTAAACCTGTTCTGCTTGTGCAGTTTTTTTCAGAACTTACTGCAACAACACATTGAGCCACTGTAAAAATTACATGACAACTGTATTTTCTGCATTCAGTACTGTGCACAGTGCTGACTGAAGCACACTGCTGACACTCGTATTTGCATGACTGATGGCTTAGCCTTTGCACATGTGAAATACAAATTTGAGGAAGTGGAATGTCATTCCGTGGTAGTCACCACTGATAGTTGCCAATGTCTAATGTAAAGCACTGGACAAAGGATGAAGCCAAAAAAAAAAAAAAAAAGAAGAAAAAATTATGAATCAGTGTGCAGATTTGTCAACTTGGTATCTTTAGGTATATTAAATGCTGGCAGTGAGGATTCCTAATTCCACAGAGATGTGTACAACACAGTTAACAATGTTTTCCACCTCTACTTTGCCACAGTAATGTATAGAAAGTGGAGCACATATACTGAACTTTTGCTTTTCACATGTTGCATTTAGAGACAAATATACCCATGCTATCAAATACTTGTCATTTGTTCTTTCACAGTAGATGTACTGCTGAATGTGATAATGAAACATTTGAAAGTACAAACAAATTAGGCTATTTTCTTTTTTTGTGTGTACTACTCCATTGTGATCCCATTGTACCAAGAATATACTACATTGACTGACTCAGAAATGATAATGATCTGACAACTGATTTATGTATTCAACATGGCCAGAGGGGTTAATATACAACATATAAGCAGAACCTGGGGTTGTGCAACTTCCAAAATGCTTGGATAGATTGCTTGGTTGCCCAAGTGCTGCCAAACAAAACTACTGTTGCTGACTGTTAGAAATGTTACATTTGCAGATACTTTTTGTAGAACCTCAAACTCTAACGTATGTTATGTTCTCTACAACTACTGCTTACAGATTTATTTTACAATGTTTATATCAGCAAGCTTGAATGTTGTCTACACTTTGACAATTTGAGTGCATAATGAAAGTACAATTATTGTTACGGCAGTGTTCCTTTACTTGTACTTCATGGGTTCCTGGTAACATTCTGAGGATGGTGACACATATCCAACTTGTGAAGCTTATGCAGGTTAAATTTACATTAAGAAACTGTTCGCTGCTAATGCTATTCTGTATGTCTGGCATCTTCTGCATAATGATTTTTGTCCTGGTCTGTATTGCATCAGCTGTGCTGTGTGTTGTGTCTGACATATTTTTCAATTAATTATAGGGATATGGCAACTAAGCCAATAAAGACAAGATCAGTCCCATACAAACCTACATTCTCAGATGCCGAGAATGAGGCCATTGTTTAGCTTCTCCATCTCCAAGGCAACTGCATCTTAGCTCTTCATTCAGCTAACAAGCCCTTTCGTGATCTTGTCTGGTGGCAGATGGTCAGTGATGTAAATGCTTTGGGTGGCCTTGGTCATGACTACAATACTGTCAGACATAGTACCACTGATATGATAAAGAATGTTATCAGTACAGCCAGTCTGCATAATGGTTAAGGTCTTTGCCTTCCATACAGAAGATATAAGGGTTGATCCTGTCCTCCAACCAATTGGCTGTATGGAGTTTGCATCTCCTCACTATGTCTTCTACCTCCCAAAATATACCTAGTGTTTCTACCTTGAAACTCACCCAATAATGGTCCTGTGAGCAGCAGAACAGACTTTAGATGGTGTCTATAAGTGGCAAGAATTGTATATATCATCTGCTTTGGCCATTAACTATGATGCGCAGTATCCTGAAGACAGGAGATCAGGGAATACAGAATGCATGATGCATCACAGTTAGCCACTCAACATTGTTAAAAAACTAGCTTTAGGTGATTCAGTTGTGTTGACTAATGTCACCAAAACGGGCATGGATAGTTATTGGTGATAAGCAGGTTGAGGGCCTGGCCTACTCTGACTTATGCCAGGGATCCATGCTAATGGTGGGAGGGGTGTATGTGCTCCTATTGGCTAGTGTCTGCCCACCATAAAGCCCAGCAGCCCTGTGTCAATAAGCTACTGCCTGACCAGTGTCCAGTTGCCCAGCTTGGGTAAACTGGGATAGCTTTGTTGAGTGAAAGCTGTAATTAAAACCTGTGAACCTGCCAAACATGAACTAAGAATTGCCACACTCATTGTAGGTTCACTGACAGGATGTAGCTTGGAAGTGCATGACATGATGGTAAGGAGAAGGCTGGACATCTTATGTATCCGGGAGACAAGATGAAAGGGTAGTGCAGCAAAGTCACATGGCTTGTGATCCAGAGTCTACTGCTTGGGAGGAAGAGGATTAGAAATGGGCTGGGAATTGTGGTAAAGGAGAGGCCCTCAGAAGACAGTGAGGGATGTCATAAGAATTAGTGATAGATGCATGACAGTCAGACTCCAATGTAAGGATTGGGCGGTATTCATAATCTCAGCATATGCCCCACAACAAGCTGGTAATAATGAGGAAAAGACTGCATGCTGGCAGCAGGTGCACAACCTACTAAATAAAGCAGGAAAAATTAATTGGTGTTGATAATGTATGACCTGAATGCATACTGGGGCAGACAAAACAGGATATGAGGACTGCCTGAGTCCATATGGGTGCAGGCAACAGGAATAAAGGTGAGGCCATTCTAGACTTCTGACTGGCAAATGGCTTAATGGAGGCTAACACATAGTTTAGCAAGAGAGGCATTCAGAAGATCACATACAAGAGTGCTCAACATGCAACTTAAGTAGACATCCTCCTAGTAAAGAAAGAGCACTAGGGTAGAATCACCGAATGCAAAGTCATCCCTAGTGAAACAAATGATCCACAGCATAAACCACTGATTGCAACAATCAGCTGCAAGTAGTGGTCAGAGAAGGGTCTAAGGTCAACAGAGACTAGAATGAAGACTTGGATGTTGACTGGAGAGAAAGCACAGGAGTTCAAGGAATTACTCAGGGCTCTAGCACCTTAAGAAGAAGAGGAAAAAGATAGATTTGAAGAATGGTGGCAACACTTCAAAACAGGATGTGTGAGGACTATAGAACAGATATGCGGCTTCACCAGATATGGAAGCAAGGTGCATAATGAAAGCTGGTGGGGAAATGCAGAAGTCCAGGAAGTCATCAAAAGAAAGAAGGTGGGTGTGCAGAAAAAAGTGGGAGGTAGAATAAAGACAGACCAGGCTAGAAGGAATACTGGTTGGATAACAAAGAAGTCAAGAGAGGAGTTACAATAGCAAAGAACAATGCATCCAAGGCATTCTACCAGCTTATGGAAAGCAACTTAATAAATGGCACAAAGAAATTCTATGAGGTTGCAAGGCAAAAGCAGAAAGATAAATAAGATAGTCAGACACTCTTCATAGGGGATGCCAGCAACAACCTGCTCACCAGTCTACAGGACATTAAAGGCAAATGGAAGGAGTACTTACAGCAGCATCTGAATGAAAAAAAACCCCTCAGAAGCTGTACTGCCCCAAACACAGCCTATGATGAAAGAAGAGGTGGACCATACCCTAGAAGAAGTAAGAACAATACTGAGGAAAATGAAGTCAAAGAAATCAGCAGGCTCACATGAGGTCACAGCAGATATGATAAAGATGTTGAGTGAGATAGGGAAGAAATGGCTCCTGAGGGTATGGCAGTATGGAGAGAAAGTTATATTCCAGTGTTCAAGAACAAAGGGGACATTCACAACTGCAGCCAGTACAGAGGTAAAAACTCCTGTCACACTGCATGAAAGTCCAGTAGAGGGTGATTGATAAATGAATACAAAGAGTAGTAGAAAGTAATATGGGAGATGAGCAATTCAGATTCAGATCAGGATGCAGCCCAACTGACCCAATGTTTGCAGTGAGGCAGATGGTTGAGAAGAAACTAGAGGTGAGGAAAAGGTCCAACTGGGCATTCCTAGACTTGTAGAAAGCATATGGCAAGGTCTCAAGAAAGTTGATTTGGGCAGTCTTGTGATGGTTTGAAGTCCCAGAAACATTGGTACAGTTGATGCAGGCTATGTACTAAGACCCAATTACTCAAGTCCAAGCAGTGTTTGGACTCACAGAGGGGTTCCCAATGGGAGTGGGAGTTTGCGTGCCTCAGGGTTCACCTCTGAGCCCACTGCTGTTCATACTGGTAATGGACTACATCAGCAAAGAGGTTGGAGGGAACAGATCAACAAAGTTACTGTATGCAGATATCTGGCATTACGGACAGATTCTGAGCAAGAACTTAGGCAAAGGATAAAGGAATGGAATGCAAAACTGAAGGCAGATGGGTTGAAATTGAGCACAGATAAGACATAATGGCAGCAAATAGGGAAATCATAAGAAGATGAGAACTGAAATAGAAGGGAAAGTAGTAGAACAGGTTAACAGCTTAAAGTACATAGGAGGGGTGGTTGAAGGGAAAGGAAATCTGAATGAGGAGGTCAAAGCTGTAATCAGAAGAGCAGCAGCAAACTGACACAGAGTGTCAAGGTAGTGTATGACAGATGAATGCCAAAGAAGTTGAAAAGTAAGGTGTATGAAACACTGGTGCAACCAGTACTACTGTATGGTGCAGAAACCTGGGGAGTAAAGGCAGAGCAGCTGAGGAATCTAGATTTCATGGAGATGAAGTACCTGAGATGGGTGGTAGGATGCATACTGTGGGACAGATGAAGAAATGAGGACATCAGAGCAGAAACCAAAGTAGCTCCAATTGCAGACAAGGTCAAAGAAAACAGATTACAGTGATTTTTTGCACATGTGCATAAAAGCAGAAGACAATCTGGTGAAGAAGATTTGGGACAGACAGTAAGAAGGCAAAAGAAAATGAGGGCATTCAGCAAAGAGTTGGTTGGAATGTGTGAGAGAAGACCTGCAACAGTCAGGCATGAGTGTTGAAGAAGGTAGGAAACTGGTATTTAATCGTGAGAGATGGCGGCAGCTCACATGACACCCTGCCCCATGCAGAAAATGGGAAAAAAGCAGTTGATGATGATGATGATGATATGTACAGTCAAGGCTGTGGCACACATATGAAAAAGCTACTGGGGGTTGGCCTGCTATTGAACTACCACTCACTGAGAAGAAGGAGTTCTTGTTAACTGTAAGTGATCCAGGCAGCTCAGATGAGTTATGCAATGCTGTCATGCATGTGGGATCAGAGGTGGAAGACAGCCAGAGGGTGTCTACTACTGATGCCCTAGGTATACTGTATACATATATATCCACTACTGATGCCCAAGTTATACTATATATAAGTGGTGTAAGTGGTGCAAAGTTATATATTTTTTTAAATTGTCCATCTTCTGTTTAATGCTTATCTGATGTTGTCGATCTTCATTCCATCCTTAGCAGATGGGTTCAGTTCTGACATCAGAACCAACTCAGCTGTTACTACAGCTTGCACCACCCAAAAACTTTCAAGCTTGAGCTCTATCCAGAATTCTTCTCTCTCAATTACCTCAGATCTCATCTGCCGCTTTCCAAAATTATCACATTTAGCTGGGACTCTCGAGCTTTCTTCAGTTTACATAAATTTTCTGCTATTTTTCTTTAATTTCCATTTCTTTCTCCCCTGAGTATTCTCTGTATCATTGTTGATACTTCTCTCTCCTTTCTACCTGTCTGTACACTTTCATGTATTTTTAACAATCATTGCTGATAGTTTTCCTCTCTCTATATATCTCTCTCTGTCTTTCTTTCAGCTTTGCTCTTTTGCCCTGTCCATACACATTTGTGTACTCCTTTTCTATTATTGTTGATAGATGTTCCTTTAAAAAAAAATTATATTCCCCCTTCTTTTTCCTTGTTTCTCCGTTACCATGACTAACAAGGGCAAGGCCCCTTCTGGTTTCAAAAATGCCAAAAGTGTGGCCAGAAAATTCCCTTCTCGGATTTTGATGCACTATGTGTTTACTGTCTTGGCCCTCCCCACCTCCAAGAAGACTCTAGTTTCTGTCATGCTTTCAGTCACAGGGCATTAGCTGAGAGGTGCAACAACTTAATCTTAAAGGGACTTCTACCATCTGCTTTTGAGGTAGCCTTATCTGCTGGAGACAAAGCCAAAACAGATATTTCTTCTGCTTCTTCTTCATCCTCTGGGGACAAAACGAAAAAGAGAATCCAATCTGTCCTGACCTCTCCATTAGCTCCAAAGACAAAAAATTGAAGTCTTTGTTCCTACAGCTTCACTGGATGTGAAGGCTTCTGCTTCTCACACCATGGTGCTAAAATCATTGGTTTGGTTTCAGCTCCGACAAAAACTTTGAGTCCTTCCACTTTGAAGACCTGGACTCAGGATGTGACCTTAATTTCGATGCCTAGAACTACTTATTCACCCTCTATAGATTCCTTTACTGGAGAATTACCTGAAGTGTTCCTATAGAGGCCCAAGCCTCCATCCATGTCCTCAGTCTGCTCCACCAAAAGTCTGTCAGAACTCAATGTGGAGAGGCCGGTGAACAATATTTTGTGGGCTAGAGGGCTTGCCAGCCTATCCTTGGTACCAATTCCTTCTGGTTTTGATGCTGAGACATTCTTTACTCCACTTATGACTCCTCCTCTAACCTTCTCAGAGGTTTTAGAGTCCTCTGTTCCAGATCCCCCAAGCACCGATTGGGTCGGTTCTTGAGTTTTTCGCTTCTGTGTAGCCAACAGTCACCCTGAGCTCTTCAGTTATCTCAGAACCAGGGAACTCTCAGAGCTGTGCCTTACCTGTTAGCTCCAGGGAGATGATCTTGACTCTACATTTTATGGACTTGTCCCTGCTCTTCAAAGTTTCAGCTTGAGTGAGTTCCACTCAAACTTCAGTCTCAAGGGTTGGTTCTTTGGAGTGGAAGGTGAGCCCATTTCCAAGGCAGTTTATCTCAGTTCTAGGCTCTCTTCCCTCTTCAACAAGACCAACCTTCAAGGCTTTGTAGAGGGCACTTTCTCTAGCAAAGATGCAGTCAGTGCCTACCTCATTGGAACAGGTATCCCCCAGCTCTGCTGTTCCTCCAGCCTCTCCACTAGGACAGCAGGTGCTGAAGCCTCAGGTTTCACAGGCACAGGTTCTGTCATCCTTGGATACCTCCCCAGACTATCCCCCTGAGGAGGTCCAAAAAGAAGTGCAAGAGGAAGCACTTGGATTCCCCCCCAGGAATCAGTCGCCAAAGACACAGATTTCAATGAGGGGGAGGGGACCCCTCGGTCACCCCATGATGATGTCTTCTTGGAGACATCTTGGAAATTCTGAAGCAGAGGGGTGGCTGGAAGTCCCAAAACCCTTCCTCTGAGGAGTCTGTTTACCTGCAGGCATTTGGCATCCACCCATCTACCTCTTGGGTGACTCCACCCACTGATGATCTCATTCAGTTGATGTCACAGCGAGCATGGAAGGCCCCTGACTCCATTGAGCCCATCCCCAAGAGACCAGACATGATATTATTCTCACCTGAACACAAACAATTTTAGGGCTCAGGGTCTTGCAGTGGATGTTATGGTCATAGCGGCAGCCACCAATAAGGAACAGGTTGAGGAAAGTTCCTTTGTCCATCTGCCCAACAGGGAGTTCTGGGCTATGAAAAGATTTGGGAAGTGAGTATATGCTTCATCGACCTTCGCTATAAGGTCTTTGAACTTCTTGGCACATTTCACTGGACTCCTCTGGGATCTGATCAAAGAGTTATCAGATACTTGTTGGGAGCTGTGGCTGAGAAAGTCCAAGAGAAAGTGGCTTCTCAGTTGGCCACCCTGGAGTCTGTGTCCAACTCATCCATGGGGCTGATTGCCCATTCAGTCAAAAGGGTGTTTAGAGTGGCAGATGTGGGCATAGCCATTAGGAGACATGCTTGGATGTGTCTTTGTGAATTTGCAGAACCATTCAAGTCTTCTTTCATCAATGCTCCTTTTGACAGAATATCCTTGTTTGGCCTGAAAGTAAAAGAAACGTTGTCCAGGTGTGAGAAAGATGGGAAGACCCTTTCTGCTGTGGGCATCCATTTTTCCATCCCCCAAAGGTAATTTTCTAGGAACCAGAGGAGTGGTGGAAAAATGTGGTTCAAATAATCCCAAGGGCCTTTCCAAGACACATGTGGAGGGAGTTCCCCCAGGGGCAGAGAGGGAAAACAAAATGGAAGACGTCATCCCTGCAGCAGAGAAGGTCTGCAAAACCAAGGCTTTAGGGATTCCTTTCCAGATAACCCCATCCAGCGCTCCTGGAGGGAGGCCTGATTGTTTTCCATGGGAGACAGCCAGGGGATGCTTATCCTTGCACCTAGACACCTGGCTAAACATAACAGCAGATTCATGGGTGCAACAGATCGTATCCAGATCGTAACTAGAGGCTGTACCATTCCCTTTTCTCATCCTACCCCTGTTCTCAAGAAAATCCCTGGTGTTTCACCCAGTCAAATGGATTTAGCAGTACAAGAAATACTAAAACTGCTGGACATCTAATGAGTACTACCAGACCAAGAAGGATCGGGTCTATATTAAATTTTCAAAAGCCGACAATGTCGAATCTGACATTGTCGACACGAGAATAGTGAAACTGCAGAACATCAAACAAGAAAATGGAAATCTCCATAAGGGAAGATTTCCATTTACTTCAATGTAGTTCGGTCTCGGAGTTGGTATATTTAAGTAGTAGGGAGTGTGGGGGTGCAGGGGGGCTTGCCCTCCTGCCTACACTGTTTAGTTTTTTTTTGTTGTTTTTATTTTTATTTTTCTGAACATTCAATATTTTAACAGTTCGATCACTAAAGGTTGACCTTTAGTGATTCGAACTGCTAAATATTCAATGTTCTAATATAGACATGAAGGATCCTAGTGACTCTCCACTAAAACTTAACTTTTTAGATAGGTAAAACTTAAGTTACCTACTTTCAGATCTAACTCCTCTAGTGCACACTGCAGTGTTTAGGATAAACCATTTTTTTCATCTTACCTTTAAGCATCTATTGCAAGACCACCAGTTACTGGAGAGCCCACATTCTGCCTCTCAGTAGTCATCTTGGGATTAGTTTTCTGTTTTATCCTGGTGAGAGAAGGAGTGCAGTTACATTATTTCCTGGGGACTGATGATCACCAGAAAGCTTAATAACTGCTTTATAGGTGACAGCTTGGAATCTGTGGCTTATATTCTGATCCTGGTGAAAGTAGGAGCAGAGTGCATTGATTCCTAACTCTTTCTGGTTGGAGAATGAGTGTCTGTGCTTAACCTACCTGATTGGTCTGGTTGCTATTCAAGGCATCTACCAGAAAAAGGCTACAAGCCTACAGACCCTTGCATCATCTTGGACATGACTGTGGATCATCAAACAGGCCTTGGCCTGCTTCTCTTCTTGGGATTGGTGCTAACATTTTGCTTCTGGTGAGAGAAGAAGCAAAGGAGTATTTTACCCCAACAGAGTGAAGCTGTGCTGGGACCAGCATTAGTAGTAGCTAGGCAGTAGCCATTCATGTGACTCCCCATTTTTCATCATTCTTGACAAACTAATCCTTTATTTTTCAGTAAGTACTGCTTGATTTCTTTCTAATTTCAGAATATCTGCCTAAATACTTCATCCTTATATTTTCGGGGTCTACGTATTAGTTTCTCTTCAAGTGTTTGGCAGTGCTCTGTACAGACACCTTGAGTGACATTTTTCTTGTAAAAGGAATATATAAGGAAATAGCTCCAGTACTTAGTAATAATGACCATCCATCTTGGCATGTCTAAAGGTCAGTTCACTGTGCTTTCTCCTATTAACCTGGTGAACTTGGGCATTCTGAGCCGGGTAGCAACTGCCTCATGTACACAAACAACCCTCTGCCCTTACCTTCCAACATTCAGACTTGTGAGAGATGCACTTATATGTCCAAACTGGAAGCCATGCACACTCAAGCCAAGACCGGAATAACTGGTCAAGAGGAGAAGGTCAACACCCGCATCACACCACATGGAACACATAGGCCTCCAGAACACCCACCATTACAGCTCTCACATAAAAACACAAACCACACACCCACTTTCATGGAGGCTCTCAGCAGAAATCTACCCAAACAGCAGAGACCTCCAAGGCAGAAATGCACTCAACCACCACAACACAGCACAAACCACAAGACACATAGCTCACCTACACACTGTGCCCCTCAACCTAAGCCCCTAAGGAAAAACAGCTTGCCCAATACACTAATCATAGGTGACTCGATAGTGAAGCATACTGATGTCCCACTCACTAGGTTGAATAAGGAGAAGGTAACAGTCAGCTATCAGGTGCCAGAATCTGACACATAACACATGCACTCAGGTCACTCCACAACAAGTACAAGTATGACTCTGTCACTGCCCATGTGGGTGTGAATGAACTGAGATGCACTCCCTGGACTACATGAAAAGAGACATGAAAGTGCTCTCAGATTATGTGGCCCAGTCAGGTATGACCCTAGCCCTGAACAGCATCCTACCATTGCCCAGAATGATACCGCAGTACAAGCAGAAAATGATTGATTTTAACAATTGGCTAAGTTTCTGGTGCCATTCTAAAGAGATCCAGTATCTGTCTGCTTGAGATGACATGATTGACAGACCTCGATGCTTTGCCAATGATGGCCTGCATCTGTCACCCCTGGATTTCCGGATACTGGCTAAGGCTCTTGCTAACCTATAGTGCCTTCTTTAGACAATGTTCCAAAGACCAAATTACCACTATAACAGCTATAAATAAATGTAATCTGAGGGTCATGCTGCTCAAAGCTAGAAGTCTAACTCTCAGGATGCACTTGCTCAAAGCACTTCTCAAAATGGAGAACATCGACATATGTGCTGTAACAGAGACCTGGTATAAAGCAGCAGAAAGCACCCCTGCACTACCAGGCTATAACTCATTCCACATCTTTCGGCCCCAGAACATGGACCGAATCTCCAAAGGTGGTGGTATCTCCATATTCATAAAGGATATGCACACCTCCAGACTAGTAGCCCAGCATAATGCATCTGGGATACTTCGGGTACAACTAACATTGGATAGGACAGCGATTCAGGTCGTAGCCTGCTGTAGGTCCCCAACCATGCATCAAGACTCTCACTCCACATTCCTAAGCAATCTGGAAACTATTAGGGTCCAACCCAACACTCTCATACTAGGTGACTTCAACTACACCCTCCATAAACTAGAAAACTACTCATGCACAAATACACTGGCCCAACGCTTCCTGGAATTCATCAGTTCCAATGCCCTGGACCAACTCATTCATGCCCCCACTAGAAGAAGCAACATCTTTGAACTGGTTATTGCTAACATGGGCAACCATTGCTGTACACCAATAGTCAATTCCTCCCTGATTATATTCAACCACAAACTAATCACCACGGAAATCCACATCTAACCCACACCCCCTGCAAAGGTAACCACCATGAAAAAACTTCCTCAAAGCTGACTTTGGGCTCCTAAACACAGAGGTGGCTAACTTCACAGCACCCATGTCAACGGAAAATAGATGCATGACTGCTGAATCATACACCAATGCGCTGTACGAACACGTACATAAATGCATGGAACTAGCCATACCCAACAGAACCAAGATGTTCTCCTCCAAAAAAAGGAAGCCAATCTGGTGGTCCCATGCCATTAATAAACTCTACAACAGAAGGAAGAAACTGTTGCAGAAAAAGGTGAAGTCCCAAAACTGTAAAAACTCCCTTATTAGCCCCAACAAAAAGTTGAGATCCCTCATCAAAACCTCTAAAGCTAGCTATGAAGGCAGAATTGTGGCAGACACTAAAAACAAGCACAAAGCCTTCTATAGTTATATCAAGAATCTCCATGGCAATACCCAGGTTTGCTCTGAGTTACTACACAATGGTACCTCCTATACTGAGCCAACAGATATTGCCAACATACTGGTTGACAGATTCAGTGCCAACTTTACCCCTCTCTCCCCCCTAAAGGACCAATCACAATACCGGAGGAATGCCAGTCACCCAGCATTACTGCAGCATAGGTTAAAGCTGCATCATCCAAGGCCAAGAATACAGCTTACATGGGACCTGATATAATCCCTTGATGTGTGCTACATGAACTACAAAGTGAACTGGCACCACGTTGTGTACCCTGTTCATTTGCAGCCTCAGCTCAGGCTTTGTCACTACCAAATGGTGCACTGCTACATTCATCCCTCTCCATAAAGGGGGAGCAACTACAGACCCTGGGAATTATCACCCCATTAGCCTGATGAGTCTGATATGTAAGGCTATGGATTGCATCATCATGGACCTAATTAACAAGGATATAGGGAATCTCCAAACTCTTGATCCCATGCAATTTGGTTTTGTGAAAGGTAGATCATGCTTGCTGAACCTGGTTGACATCTTTGAATCAGTCACCAGAGCTGTGGATGAGGGCAAGGCAATTCATACAGCCTATCTCAATCTGGCCAAGGTGTTTGATACCATTCCTCACTCAGGAATTATTGATAAACTCACCAAACTAGGCATCAATCCCTATATCACTGGGTGGGTTGCAAACTGGCTCACAGATAGAACCCACAGTGTGAAAGTAGCGGACTCCAAGTCAGACTGCCAACCAGTCATGAGAGGAGTCCCACAGGAATCAGTCCTGGGTCCTTTGCTGTTTGGCATCTACTTCTCAGAAGTCCAAGCCAACATGGTGGGACTCTGGCTGACCAATTTCACAGATGACTGTGCAAGCTGGGAGCCATTATTAACTCCCCAAGTGATGTGGACATCCTACAGAAAGACCTCACTGAGACCAATGACTGGTGTCAAAACCATGGCCTTAAGGTTAATGCCAAAAAATGCATTGTCATCTCCTTTGGGAAAAACTCAGTTCCCACTAATTACCACATCGATGGGAGCCCACTGAACACTGAAGGCATTATAAGAGATCTGGGGACACAGGTTGACAGCAACCTATCCTTTGAATACCACATTGCCACTGTGGTCAGAAAGTCCTTCTATGTGGCACATCTCATTACCAAGGGTTTTGCATCCAGGAAGAAAGAGGTCATCGTCTCACTCTACTCTTCCCTCATTAGGCCAGTCATTGAGTATAATACCCTATGTGGCATATACTTCACAGGCACATGCAACAGCTGGAAAGGCCACAAAAGTACCTCATGAAGAGGATCCTAGGCCTTAAACACATGTCCTACATGGACAGACTCAAAATACTTCAGCTATTCTCTGTCTCATATCATCTACTAAGAGGCGATCTCTGCTTGACTTACAAAGCAATGTCTGACCCAGCTCTGTTAGAAATGCTGCATCTAAAGAAATCCCAATCCCTCCACACCATATGCTCCAGAGACCTCAACCTCGTTATCACAATCAGCAGAACATGCTGGAGGGACAAGTTCATAACCCAGAGACTGCCCATGCTCTGGAATAGACTTCTCATACATGTCAAGCAGAGCACCTCACTGCCCCTCTTCAAGAGAAATCTTGATGAGTGGATGGGAAATAGAAAGTTCACCCTGGGTATCACTCCAGTGGCTCTACTTGATAAAGGCACTGGGAATTAACATCAGGAAACTTCTATGGACTAGGCTTGTAAAGGCTCCAGGGCCATTAGCACACCTATGAACCTATGAACTTACTCAAGATTCTTTTTAGTGACAAAAAAAAAGACAGGGGTCTGGAAATCAATACTGGATCTCAGTGTACTGAACAAATCAGTTCAACAAACAAAGTTCTAGATGGTCATGGTACAGTCTATCCTTCCCTTTCTAAAGAAAGATGACTGGATGTGCTCTATAGGCCTTCAAGATGCGTATTACCATATAAAAATGGACAAGTGCTCCAGAAGGATTCTCTTCTTCCAGTTGGGAGCCAGTCATTACCAATTAAGAGCACTGCCCTTTGGATTCACCACAGCCTCCAGGGTGTTTATCAAATGCATGGCAGTAGTAGCAGCTCACTTGAGACTGCAAGGATTCCAAGTGTTTCTGTACTTGGACGACTGGCTCAAAATCGATTCAACCAAGCATCAGTTGGTAATAGCCAGGGACTAGACCCTCAACATCTGCTCCCATCTGGGAATAACAGTAAGTTTAGAAAAGTCATGTTTAACCCCAACAAAAACATTGGGATTTATAGGAGCATTATTGAATACTCAGACATCGATAGTTTCTCCTCCTCCAGAAAGACATCAAAAACTTGTGAATCAGGTACAACCATTACATCACAGAAAGACGTTTCCAGCATGTTTAGTCCTACAAGCCCTAGGTTCTATGGCAGCTTCCATAACTTTAGTGCCGCTAGCCAGGTTACATATGAGAAAGAATTCTGCAATGGATGCTAGCCTCCCAATGGTCTATGCTTCATCATCTGTTGTCAAATCAAGTTCTAATCACCAACCATTGCAAAATGGACCTTCATTGGTGGATACACTCTGACCAAGTTATTCAAGGTTGCCCCTTTGTTCTTCCAGAACCCACATTCATAGTGACCATGGAAGTCTCCCAGATGGGGTGGGGGGGCATTTGTTTGAGCAAGATGGTCTAAGGCACTTGGTCCCCAGTAGAAGACAAGTAGTGCATCAATGTCCTGGAGATAATAGCAGTTCTTTTTGCGTTGCAAGCATTTCAAACAGTTCTTCCTCAGGGGAAAATTGCAATCCAAACAGACAATATGTCAATGGTTAGGTGTATCAACAAGCAAGAAGGAACCAGATTTTACCCGCTTTGTTGAAAAGCCCTCAGGGTGTGGCAGTGAATGATATCTTCCAGCCACTTTTTAATAGCAATGCACATTACAGGGAATTCCAATGTGATTGCGGACAAGCTGAGCAGATGCATCCTTCAGCCTCACGAGTGACCTCTCAATCAAAAAGTGGCAAAGATGATATTCTGCTTCTGCAGTCAACCTTGCTGTGATCTTTTCACTTCTCCCCTAAACAACAAACGCAGCAATTACTTTGCTCTGATTCCCCCTCCGGAAAATTTACCCAGAGACACTCTTCTCTGAGAATGGTCCCCAAGTCTCATCTATGCCTTCCCCCAATACCTTTAATTCCAAAATTTCTGCAGAAAGCAGTCAGGTTGAAGAGCAAAGTGATTCTCATTGCCCCCTTTTGGCCTTGACAAGTTTGATTCCCCTTTCTTTGGCCTTATCTGATTCAACAACCATGGATCCTGGTCCCATCCAGACAGTCTTGTTCACCCAAGCATTCTGAACCTCAAGCTGACTGCATGGTGCCTCCAGTTCCATTAATTCCCAAGCATCCAAATATTTCTTTCCCAGTATGCCATATTCTATTGTCAGCTCACAAACCTTTCACTAGAAAGCTTTACACCAGTAAGTGAAAAAAATTACCTTTTGGGCCTATGAAAAGCAAACTGATCCTATTGCAGCATGCATAGAACAAGTTCTAGATGTTTTAGCCACTCCATTTAATAATGGAGCTTCTCCTTCTACTATCAAAATTCAGTTAGCTGCTATTTCAGATTTTCATAATAGTTTGGATAAATGATCCTTAGCTTCTCATAGACTTTGTAAATCATTCCTAAGAGGTACTCTCCTACTAAAACCCCCGTACAAAGACCCGACTCCTCCTTGGTACTTGAACATACTTTGACAAGTAATGATACATCCTCCCTTCAAACCCTCTGCAGAATGTGACCTAAAATCTTTATCATGGAAGACACTCTTCTTGGTAGCCATTACTTCTGCCAGAAGGATTTCAGAGATTCAAGCCTTATCATCGGATCCTCCTTATTTTATTTTCCACAAGGATACGGCATCTTAGCAAACCAGTCTCTCCTTTTTACCCAAGGTTGTATCAGAAACAAATATTAACAACACAATTAATTTGACAGTTTTCTTTCCCAACTATTCTAACAATGGGGAGTATGCCTTGCATTTACTAGGTGTACATAGGCAACTATGTCTCCATCTTCATAGAACAAAAAGCATAATCCAATCCAATCAATTATTTGTCTCTTTCTCTAGGGCAAATTTGAAAAAGGCAGTCAGCAAGACTACACTTTCTAAATGGCTGAAAAACTGCATTTCATTTACCTATGACAAGAATAATTTGATCTTGACAAAACCAGTTAAAGCTTGTTCAACAAGGTCTATAGCCACTTCAGTTGTCTTTCAAACCAGAGCTTCAATGGATGATATATGTTCAGCAGCTACTTGGGCTACTCCCCATCCCTTTATTACACATTACAAGCTGGATCTGGTCTTGAGGGGACGATCGTCCTTTGGCTCGATGGTGCTCAGGAACATTCTTCCATAATGCCACCCAAAATTTTAGGTAGCTGAGGACTCTGTCCTATCTGTCAAGGATGGAGTGCAGATAGACAACATCAGATAAAGTATAAAATAAAATGTATTCACCATAATGTTCCATCTGTGTTGTCATTCTTCATTCATCCTTGACCCCCCCCAATCCCCTGACCTTGAAGATTTTTGGTGGAGTGGACTAAACCCATTTGAATTCTTATTTTATCCAAGCATGATATATAAAGCTTTCACCTGTCTTACCTTACACAGGCAAGTCAGTTCTCATGTTGGAACCGAATCCATCTGTCAAGGAAGAATGAAGATAGACAACACAGATGGAACATTATGGTGAGTACATAACTTCGTTTTTGTCACCTGCAATTATGTGTGTCTAGGGTCATCTGTCTTTGAGGTTCAGTGACCACCTGTTCATAGTATGGGCATAGGTTATTTTTCTTCATATACATATATAGAGAGAATGAGAGAGACAGAGCGAGATATCTATATGTGTATCTACACACACACACACACACACACACACACACACACACACACACACACACACACACACACACACACACACACACACACACACACATATATATATATATGTGTGTGTGTGTGTGTGTGTGTGTGTGTATGTGTATATATATATATATATGTGTGTGTGTGTGTATGTACCTTACTATAAAGCATATCTGCATTTTCATCTATTTTTGCTTTTTTCTGGTTTAGTTATAGCATGTTCTGATTATTTCTTTGTATTTGTTTCTATTTTTCTGTTTTCTTGATGTACTCACAGGTGACACACTGGCTCCAGCACTGTGGAGTTCCTACTGCCTGATGTCAGAGTTTTGGTAGCCTCCAAAAGTGATGGCAGTGATGACCAGCCACAGTCTGATGTTGCACAGGATATGCCTGAGGATGTGTCTCCTATATCCCTTCCCCAAAGTTCGGACACAGTCAGTAGGCCTAAGTGTACCCATGATGCTGAACCATCTGAAATTGACATGACTGATCAGAATAATGTGGTTACCCAAGATGCAGAGCTGGCAGAATCTCTCCTTAGCTTTTGTGATAGTGAAGCATCACATTGGGGGGGGGGGTCTTATTAGAGGTAGTCACATGAGGCATGCTACCCAGCATCTGATGTTAGTGCATCTGTATCTGCCATCCAACATATGTCCAAGGCCATGATGGAGGCACAAGTAATTTCCAGCAAGGCCTCAGAAGAGATAGTCAGAGTACTGCATATTGTACATTTTGACATGTGAGACTGCATGAACAGTGTGTGTGACTCACTTGAACCAGATGAATGACACATTGGAATGTGCAGTGTCTGTTATGGAATGTCTGCTGGGTGAGAGTCAGCAACCTTATGGCCAAAGAGCCGGTATATCATCAGGCATTAGCCACTGTAACTGTACCAAATCCCATTCCGATAGTGGTACTACTTCCACTGATCCATCAGTGGTGGAGGGGAAACATTCAGACATAGCAGGCCTTGTGGGTCTTGGATGTAGTCATGGTGAGAGCTCATCCAGCAGGCATCATTTATTAACATTCTGGTAGCACCCTGACTCCTAGCTCTGGGCATAGAACTAGCAATGCAACTCCTGGCAGAGGTCATTCATGTGGTTGGGGGTGGTAGCGATGAACTGAATCCTGTACTGTGCATGGCTCACATCTGTCCAGGATGTCAAGGTGTAGTGCTAGGACAACTGATTTGGCCATGTTCCTGCAGACCCACACACATGCAATACATCCTACATTGCCCATGCCACCTCACACACACAGTTATTCTTCAAAACTGACTTCTTTACATATTGAGATACTAGTCCTGATAGTGCACAGTGCATGCTTGCTCTGACCCTCATTTCGCACACACACACACACACACACACACACACACACACACACACACACACACACACACACACATACACACACACTTATGTTGTGTCACGCCCTCCTGTAACCTCCATCCCCACCCCCATACATGCTGTGCAAGTGATGATGTTACTCCAGTCATCTTTAGCTGATTTTAGATTTGTCTGTCTGTCTGTCTCTGTGTTGTTCCATGTCTTCTTAATGTCTAGAATACTGTGGTGTGCTATGTGAGATAGAAATCACATTGCATTTATTCTTTGATTATTCTACACTTATCGTATAGCAGACCTCACCACTACATCATCGTAAAATCTTTAAAATGGTAATCAGTATAAAGTTACCATATAATTCCTACATCTCTAACTCTTAATGTTCTCTACAGAGAAGTTTTTTCTTTCATTTGTTGTATAGCCAAAAGGAAATTACCCAAAGAAGACATCTGTTCAGCTCTAGTAGCTATCTTTGTAGTTGTTAAATCGTTAGAGAGATTCAGAGATGCTTCTGTTGCCTACTGCATCTCCAAGCACTTGAGAGTATTGCCATCAGTGTAATTGCAACAATCTCCCTACATTCAAGACATTTATCAAATAAAGTACAGTTGTATAAGTTAAGATCATAATATTGGATAATTGAATAGATTGCTATTTTGGTATCATAAAGCTAAATGCGCCTAGGTATTAAATAACCAGTCAGTATAGTAAAGCTTTTGGGTGCCTTCCTTTAATACTGTATGTCTGCATAAGCATAAAAACTTGGTAGTTTAAATAGAAATCAGGTGCTAAATTTCAGAGCTTTCTTGCCCCAGATGGGAAGCTGATTACCATGATTGCCAAAGCTTATGAAGGAAAGGTGGAGAAAACAGAACAAGTGTCCAAAAGGCCTTGCAGAATACATCTAGGAAATTTTGCTCTAACTCCAGAAAATAGTCAATCTTATAATGCTTAGTAAGTACAGATGAATAAGTTGCTGCCTCTAGAATAGCTTTAGAGACTAATCCTTTCCAAAAGGCCACAGAAGTAGCTACAGTTCACTGGCAGAGTTAATTTTCCATATTCTGAAGTGGGTGAGGGATTTTTCCATGATGAGAATAACACACTTGAACAGCTTGAGAGATACATTTTGAAATAGTTTTCTTAGAAACTGGCTTCCATTTTTTCTTGTCTTCAAAGGAAATGCAGAGTTGTTGTGAAATTCTGAAGTCATTAGTCACATCCAAGCCAGTTGTCTGCAGATATACAAGGTGCACAGAACTATCTCCGTCTTATTCATGGGTTCTGAGAAGAAAACAGGGAGGTGTATAGATTGATTAAACTTAAATTCAGAAACAATTTTAGGCATGAAGGTAGGGCTGGTAACTAGAGTCCCCCTATCTTTATGAAAGATTAAAAAGGGTAGGAAAACCATGAAGGCTTGCAACTCAAGTACTCATCTAATCAAAGTCAGAGCAACAGTGTAACTGTCTTCCAAGTTGAAAAGTTTCAGAAAGCACTGGATGTAGGTCCAAAGGAAAACAGGGTCAACTTCTCTAATACATAATTAAGACCCCAATCTAGAGCTACTTGTTTCCTTAACAACCTGATGTATAAAACTCCTTTCAGAAACTGCTTGACTTGAAACAAGGTTGAAAGGGAAGGTTCAGCTAGCAGACAAGCAGAAATAACTGTTGTGCACATTTTTAAAAGTGTAAGACGGGCATGATTTCAGCAATTCACATGGTACTAGAGAACCAATGAGGCCGCTGCCTGGAACACATCTTGATTTTGCTGTGACATCAACCAGAAACTGTTTTCCATTTTGCCAAATATGATTTTCTAGTACCAGGTTTTCAAGCCTCCTTTAATACCTGTTGCACAACCTCTGAAAAGAGTCACTTAATGGGATCAGAAACCTATAGTCCACACTGTCAAGTGTGGCTTCAGAAGGGTTGGGATAGATGAAGTAACCCTTGACCTGCATGAATAGGTCTACCTTGTAAGGAGGTAGTAATTGCCTCTGGCCAAGTGCATTAGAAGGGATAGTCAATGCTGTCTAGTCCAAAAAGGAGTTACCAGGAGTATTTGTTTCTGTATCTGTAACAATACTATGAGTATCATAAAAAGGAGGAAAGGCATAATAGAACAAAATTCAAAATGACAATATATGTAATGCTGCACAGCTTGCACAATGGTTTGAAGTATTATTTCATAATGATGGCAAAGGTAATAAATGATAACCAGAAACAAGCAATGTAACATCCATAGAGGCAGTATAATATTTAAGGTGAATTTAATAACTGTAAAACACAACCCCCTGGTTTCTATAGCAGTAAATACTATAGGAAGATGAGAATAAGTGTTTCCGAACTTCTTGCATTAACACATACAGACATTTTAGCAGACAAATAACTTTGCAAAATACAATAAATTAGTTCCACACCCTATATCCTACAATAGAAAAAAAGGATAATTGATAAGACATGGTTTACCACAAAGGGTAGAAAACAAATAATTTGGCAAAAGTCACCCACTGTCTCTAAAGTAGTTATATTCATTATCTTCAGAAATATGCTTTTTGAGAGATTTCTTGAAGTTATGAAGTTTCTCTGAATTCCTGATAGTTTCAGGAATGATATTCTATCTGTCTGGAACAATTTTAAAGAATGTCCATTCACAGAAAAATGGAATGACGGAAGGCCTCAGCATTTGCAAGCAGTTGGAGTTCCTTCAATAATATAGATATATGTTATTTTCTCTATATTCTAAGGATTTTTATATGACCTTACATTTTAAAATTGTAAAATAGTACTTTAATAACACAAAAAAATATATATATATATATATATTTTTTTTTTGGGGGGGTAAGATAGCTAGGAACATTGTCACACTAAGAATAAGGATCAGCAAATACCCTAGACAGTTAATTTTCATGTGCTTACATTTTCTAGACAAAGAAAGCATTTTACATAAAACCTGCGGTTTCTGGACTGCAAACTTTTGATTTCCAGGATCCTATCAAGTTCCCAGCCATTCCAGCTACCTAATATTTGTTTTGGAATTGAAATTATTTTTTAAATGGCTTCCTCTCACCACCAGAACTAGCAACTCCCCTCCTATTTCTAATGTTTTCCATACCTCCACACCTCAAGACTACTTCTGTTAAGAATAAGCTATTTTAGCATACTAATTCCCCTAAAAGATACTCTCATTTGTTATTTAAAGCACACAATATACTTCGGTCACACATCAGTAATAAAGCATTCATGCAAACCTTTCATTCTATCTGGCTGCATACCTACACTTACTTATCTATAGCCTTAACTTGTATCTTAGTTCTGCTTCTTACACTAGAAACTACTTCTCACACTGTATAATGTTAGTTTAAATTCTACTACCCAAGCTCTTTGGATCTTATAGATTGTTTCTTGCGAGCTGTTCTGAGCACAGGTGTATCCCCACTCGGGCTCACTCTCCCCTACCCAACATACATTTCCACACACCCACCCCTTTTCACTTACATTTTGAGACCATAACTCCTCCCCTTTGTCCTTATTATCCAATAACATTCTATTTCCTGTACTACTAATTAACACCCTACAACTTTTTCCTTTTATACTTGCTCCCTATTCCTAACAAACCTACCTACCACTATAAATCACATCTTCTCCTAACCTTATATTACTCCACCCTTTCCAAACTTAACCCCACTCATCTTCTTAACCCCTTTTTTCTACCACTTCAAAGCTTTACTTAAAGTGCGCCTACAAACATGCTGGCTATGCCCTTATAACTCTCCCCTCTAACTTCTCCCACTCCATCTACCCTCAACCTCTCTTCCACCCCACAAACTACCTTTAATTATAGCAAGCTCTGATACTTCCATGCCTATCTACTTATTATACAGTAACTTCTTGTAAGAATTGTTAATATCTGCTATGACTTCGTGGGTGGAACAGATGCTAGTTATCTACTGAATGCACTATGTTCTTAATCTGTAACTATGTTTGTAATATTTTAATTGCTAGGATTCTTTATCTGTAACAATGTCTGTAATATTTTAATTTGTGGAGCTTTTCTCCCTGGCCCTCCGCTGCAAATGGACCTGCGTCCAGTCTGACTTTCCTGGTCAACAAAGGTAAATAAAATAAAATAATAAATAAATGTTACCACCCATACATTCCACTATCTTCATAATATCCATAACCCTATCACTCTGTTTACTGATACAACTACTTCTTTCAAAGGCACACTAATGACCTCAGTTGTAAAAACATTAATTATGTCTTCATATTTCGAATCTCACATAGAGTGCTTTTTAAATATATCTGCTACTGTAACTGAGCTCAGCACTATACACCTTACTAAATTTAGAATCCTTTCATCCACTACTAAATGCAAATCTAAATTTTACACAATATAAAAGCATACAATAAAATCCACCAACCTTAACCACTTCCTCCCCTACCACATCAAACTATCCCAATGCAGGGACATCCACCCTAACCCAGGACCCCCTCAAGCATCTACTTCTCCACAATCCCACCTCTCAAAAAAACTATTACTAGTAACACTAAATGTCCATCACATCTGCAACTAAATAACAGGACTTTATTCTTGGCTAACACAATGCTCCTCAGACATATCAGCAGACACTGAAACATGGTTAAAACTACACATCTAAGACATTGAAATAGTACCTCCACAATTTAATATATTGAGAACCGATATAATCCATAAAAAAGCAGACAGAGTAGCATTCCTTTATCCTAATATATACACAATTCAACCTCTCTCCAAACCAGTTCCATCATTTAGTAATATCTAAATTCTTATTGCATCTTTAATAATAAATGATGCCAAACAGTTATGCATTGCAGTAGTGTACATACCTCCTGGTCAAAACAGTCATATTTCTTTCTTGGATATCTGAAAACATCTCCAATGAAACAAATATCATGGGTGATGTCAATATCAACTGGCAGAATTTAATCGCAGACTTCCCATTAAATAGTACCATCCTTTATGGTCTCACACAACTCATCACCAGTCCCACCAGAATGCAAAACAGTAATCACCCAGGAGTTACCCTAGACTGGACCATGATCTCAGGTCCCCATAAATATTTTAATTCCAGTACCCTTCCAAATATCTTAAGGGACCACCTACCCGCATATACCCACAGGACATCCCTTCAAGTACCCAAACCCCACACCTAAAAAAATCCATAAACTTAACAAACTTTAATTGACAACTATTTAATAGCATCTTAAAAAACATCAACTTGTCCTCACTAAAAATCCTATCTTTATCACATGCTGTCAACCACTTCAATAAACTCCTTTTGGACATCCTTAGTAGCTTAGCCCCTTTTTGAACAAAAATAACAAAAACAAACCATGCACCCTGGTTAAATAAATCTGCAAAACAAATACTACAAAGCAGGAATTGAGCCAGGAAAGATTGGCATAAGAAGAAAAATTATGCAAATCTACTAAAATTTAAGCAACCATGTAATAAAGAAAAAATAGTCATTGCTGACAAGAAAAAATACTTCTCCCAACATATGTCCAATCACAAAAATAACCCAAACAAAGTTCTGGAAAATGGGTCTATATCATATGAGCGAATAGGAAAAACTGCAAACGCTCATAATCTCGAAAGTACCAGACCTCGAAGGGCTTTTTCCTGAGATCGCTGTACAGTGAAGAATGGATTATTTGCCCTTTCCTCACTGTAGTGTGATCTCAGAGTTGGAATATATATTTAGTGGGGGGTGTGGGGAGCACAGCCCTTCACAATAGCAAGTTCGAGGTTGGGTACTTTCAAGATTGTGAGCGTTCGCGGTCTTTCCTATTCGCTCATATGATACCGACCCCTGGAAAACTACCTCAGCACTTCTTACCCCACGTTCCAAACAAAATCCATTGCCTTCTACAGCTAAAACACCATCCAAAGAAGCCAACATTTTCCTTAACCACTTTATTGATAGTATACTTAAACTTTTAACCAACTGTACTTTCAACAAAAATTCTAACTCAACAGGCAGTCCCAGTCCACCCCTCTCCAAAGCATCCAACAAAAACACCACCACTTCTACCCTTCCTCACCAAGTTACTTCTACTTCTAGTACTCCATCTCCTCCTTTCTCACTACAACCGGTATCTACTACATTGATATGTATGTCTCTTCTCAAACTAAAGCCTAGTTCCCTTTCCTCTAACAATCTTCCATCAGAGTATTTAAAACTTGCTGCAGATGCAATTGCTTATCCTGTTAGCATTCTCATCAATCGATCCATCATGGAGTCCCAAGTCCCTAACCTCTGGAAGAAATCCATCATAACCCCACTACACAAAGGAGAAAAAAACAATGAACTAACAAATTATTAAGCTATCTCTATCCAAACTGCTAGAAACATGTATACACATACAACTACTAAACCACCTTACTCAGAACAAACCTTCTTACACCCACCCAACATGGTTTTTGACCAGCACATAGCATGGCCACTGCTCTTATCTTCTTCATGGATACTGTTAACAAAGCCACAAACTCTGTCCAAATAACTTCTGTAATTCTACTTGATCTATTAAAGGCATTTGACATAGTATCACATCACAAACTACTACAGCAACTTCTATAATGGGTTGGTCACAAAGGTCACAAAGTTGGTTTGCTAGCTGTCTAACCAATAGACAACAATGTGTAAGATGGTCTGTCTGAGTACCAGGTTAACAAAACAGGAGTTCCACAAGGATCCATTCTCAGACTCTTACTCTTTAATATCATTATTAATAATTTACACACTGTCTCTTATCAAAGCACTATTATCCAATATGTTGATGATTCCGCCATCATCTCCTCTTCAAACAACCACCATCTTGCAAATAAGACAAGACACCTTTACCTCAACTGAATCTTGGTTAAATGGTGCACAATCACTCAACCCCAATAAACACACTTTTACATTTCTCACCAAAATCACTGTTATCTGATTTTAAAATATATTCACGAAACAATACAGAGTTTGAAACTGTAACACATACAAAGCTACTGGGCATCACCATAGACAATAAACTCACATTCAAACAACACATGCATAATGCCACTAAAAAATATTTCAAACTAGGAATACTATATAGATACAAAAAATTTATGGATGCTTCCACCAAAAAAACATTTGCCAATGCTTTATTTTTCCGCTGCCTCTTGTATTTTCATCAACTTATATATGTCCCTAAAGAATAAGCTTCATTCTTCCTATAATAAAATTACCAAAGCTGCAACAAGTTTACGACTCTCACCGCTGCTATGTTCTTAATGAACTAAACTGGGTTGAATCCCCCATCATCTTGACTTTCTACAACTATCTATTGCACACAAAATAATATAAAAAACAGAAAGCTGTCCTGCCTTAAAACCATTCCTACATCCCTACATTCCCACTACATTCCCACGAGAACTCTCTGTTCCAAAAACAAACAACTTATAACTGAATACAGACCTAATAAACTTTACTCCTAAGCCATTGCAAAACTATGGAGCTCCTTACCTACAAATATCAGTGCCATAGAATCTCTCAAGAATTTCAAGTTTACACTAAAAGACTACCTCCTTAATACTAGTATCTGCCCTTACTCTTTCCCTAGCAGATGAGCTTTTCCTCCTTTTCCCTTAACTTTCCCACTTCTACCTATATCCACTGCAACCTCCTCCACCTATACTTCACCTTCTGCTCTATCATACTCACTCCTCACAACTTCTTACTACCTGACGTTTTTATCTTTTCTTCTTCTTCCCTTATCCTGTTTCTTCCTTTCACCCCCCTCACAGCTATTCTACCTTACTCCATTCTCCCATTTCTGCTCATCTTCTAGCCGTCCCCCCTGCCTACGACTAAGGCATAATCTAAGTATATCACTCAGAAATGAATTATTTACCTAAAATAAATCACATATCATAATGCATTATACACCTTAACATTACACCCATTTTGCCTACTACTTTTCCAGTCAGCATTATCTAGATATTCCCTCTTTCTTTCTCTAGGTACTATTTTACTATCCTTAAAATGAAAATAATTTTACCTTCACATGTTTATTTTCTGTGCTTTACTATTTGACAACAATAAGAATAATTAGTTTTATAAATATGCTGTCATGATGTACTACTATTCTATATTATCAACTCAATTTTGGATTTACATATGTATAAATGCTTCTATTAACTCAAATTTTAATTGTATAAATGTATAAATGTGTAAACATTTTTAATTGCTGGAGCTTTTCTTCCGGGGCCTCCACTGAAAATGGGTTCCTGCCCCAGTAGGACTTTCCCATTCACCAAATGTCAATAAATAAATAAATAAAACAAGATCTTTGGGAAGTGACTTAAAAAAAAATCACAGGGTCACTTGCCTGAATAGTGCTGGATTATAGCACCACTCTTTAATTTATTAAACATGAAAGTACTGGCTCCATATTTAAGTCTTTTTTCCTCATCTTAGAAAAGCTAGACATCGCATCCCCTGAACTAGGAAATATGGAATTCATCCCAACCAAACTAAAGCTTAGCCTAAACAAACATTTAAACATCGTAGGATGCTATATCTCCCCAGGGAACAATATCCCCACCACTGAAAAACGACTTGACTGGACATCTAGTTTACTTCCCCAAGAAAACATAATATTAGGAGACCAGAATATTGACTGGCTCAACTGCTCCAGTCAAAACCCTCTATCTCACAACAACCTTCATGGCCTAACCCAACTAATTTCTTCCCCCACCAGAACAGACAAGAGAACCAAACACCAATCCATACTAGACTGGATACTTGTATCTCACCCCTCCCAAATAACCCAATCAGGATGTCTGCCAGATGCCCTTAGTGACCACCAAGCAACATTCTTACTTAGAAGCAAACTTCCCAACTGTCCCAAGTAACTGTCCAAGACATTAGGAACAAAAAACAGTTTAACCCAACTAAATGTAACACTGATCTAAATAAATGCAACTGGTTCCCCCTAAAAACATTACCCCTTGATGAAGCAGTCCATCACTTTAATACCACCTTTATAAATATACTAAACCAACCCCCCCCCCAGAACCACTAAAATCAAGACCAAACATGCCCCATGGCTAACCATAGAAACTAAAACACTACTCAAAAATAGAAACAAAGCTTGGACAAACTATCACAAAACCAGAAGCCCGTTAGATAAACAAAAGTACCTAGAACTATGGAACAAAGCCAAACAGCATATTAAAACCGACAAAATCTCCTACTACCAAAAGATCCAGAATAAACATATAAACCACTCAAAGAAATTCTGGGCTGCAATCAACTCTGTCTTACAACCAGGGAAGACAACCACCCCCACTCTCAAAACAGGGAATAGCCAAGACAATATACCCACATTGTTCAACAAATTTTTCACAGAAACTATACAAACCTTAGCTAGTAACCAACCAAACCACAATATCCCCACTCAAACAACATTACCTTTTACAACTAAAACAAATAGCAAAACCCACAACTTTAGCTTTATCCCAGTCCTAACCAAAGTCATAGAAAAACTACTCTCGAAACTGATACCAACATCCACAGCAGCTGACAACTTACCGTCTGAATATTTTCAAGTAGCTGCTGAGCTATAACCAGATATAGGAGATACGAGTGCAAAAATAAACTTGTAACAACAATAAATGCACTGCAGGAGGTAGAAACAAAGCGCTGGACTTCCAACCGTTAAAAACCAAAATGTATTGAGTAACTAGTAGCAACGGCAAAACGCTTAACGAATCACTGTGTTTTTCATCTATTCCATACAGACTTCATCAGACAAATGTAAAATTACTAACCTAAACATTTAAATTATCCAATGGCATCTAAATATTGCATTTATTATTGCTGAAGCTATAGCCTACCCAGTGTCCATCCTAATAAACAGATCTATCTCTGAGAGCAAAGTACTCCAGCTTTGGAAAATATCACATGTAACACCATTACACAAAGGGGGCAGCTCTCTTGAACTCAATAACTACCGACCAATAGCCATACTACCACCCTTAGTAAAAATCCTAGAAAGAGCTGTCCACATGCAATTAATGAAGTACCTCCTAGATAACCAACTTCTAGCCCCACAGGAACATGGTTTTAGACCCTTCCACAGCACATCCACCACCCTTACATCATTCACTAACACCATTAATAACCATAGAAACAATGGATTACTCGTGTCTGCTACACTCTTAGATCTTTCTAAAGCCTTTAACATGGTTAATCGCCAAAAATTGATTAACTCTCTGTCCACCCTAAACCTCAACCCCCCCCCCCCCAGCTATCTCATGGTTCAAGAGCTATCTAGATGGCAGACAGCAAGCAGTAAAATGGCAAAACCAACTCTCTACCTTACTACCTGTAACCTTAGGAGTTCCCCAAGGCTCTATCCTTGGGCCTTTGCTCTTTACCCTATTTACTAACCAACTCCCAGCCAATATTCCCAATGCATCAGCAGTTCAATACGCAGACGATACCACCATAATATGTGCTGCCAACAGCCTTAACCTTCTCCACTCCCAAACACAAGAATGTTTCCCTTTAGCTGAAGCCTGGATTACTAACCACAAACTCATTTTCAATCCCGCTAAAACCAAACTTCTAATCTTTAGCCCCCACAGAAATGGACCACCCTCGTATAACCTCACAATATCTTCACAAAACAACACCACCATTTCCACCACAAATCAAGCCAAACTATTAGGTGTGGAAATTGACAGTCACCTAAGATTTGATATACACATCTCCCAAACCACGGTGGGCGGCCACAGTGGTGCAGCAGTTATCATTGCCACCTCACAGCAAGAGGTTCTCCGGTTCGATCCTCAGCTGGGGTGCCTTCTGTGCGGAGTCTGCATGTCCTCCCTGTGGTCGCGTGGGTTTCCTCCGGGTGCTCCGGTTTCCTCCCACATCCCAAAGACATGCTGTAGGTGGATTGGACACTCTAAATTGGCCCTAGGTGTGAGTGTGTGCATGTGTGTGCCTTCTGTGGAAGGTTGGGCACCGGGCTGGCAACTCAACACTGTAAAACTCCACTGCCAATCATGAGCAGACAGGTGTTCCATTGTGGTGACCCCTGACCGGGAAAAGCTGAAAGAAAAAGAAGAAGAAGATCTCCCAAACCATAAAAAGTACATAAAAAATTAGGGCTACTCTATCGGAACAAACAATTCCTCTCTAACCACTGCAAAATCACTATAGCCATGACACACCTATTATCCACATTACTTTATGCATCCCCCATGCTGACCAACCTCTGTAAAACAGACCTAAACAAACTTGTCAACTGTTATAACAAGACAGATAGATTTGTCACAGAATCCTCCCCAAGAACACACAATTGTGACAGCCTTATTAAACTACAATGGCTAGAATTGCCACTACTACTCCAGTACAAACAGCTAACACTCACCCATAAATTGTTCTACCACTCAAAAAAAAAACCCATCCCTTCAACAACTTATTCAGCCCTATAACCCCACCAGATCCTTAAGGTCAAGTACCCAACATCTCCTTAAGGTAACCAGGATTAACAATGAGGCAAGAAAATCCATCTATAGTCATTGCATCTCCAAATCCTGGAACTCTCTCCCTGCCCAAATTACAGCTACAAACTCACTAACCCAATTTAAGAAACTGCTCAAAACATATTTCTCCAATAATAGACTATGTTCCTGTAATACCCCAGGATAGCTGTACATTTTGTTACTAAATATATGGTTATAGTCATTTACTATCTATAAAAACTGTATTATGAATAATTAACTATGTCTATGTATAAAACAAATGACTGGATTGTCACCTATGTCTAAATGAATTACATGTATGTCTTTAATGCAACTCTTATTGTTTTATCATTTACTGTAATGTTGTTCATGGAGCTTTTCTCCCCGGGGCTCCACTGAAATGGACTTGTATCCAGTTGGACTCTCCCAGTTAACAAATGTAAAATAAATAAATAAAATAAATAAATACATTTTTTACAGAGAGGGTCTATTTAGTTCAGCTAAGATTTCCTGCCATATTACATATAGTCAGAGGCAATCAGTAACTCAGTTTCTCCACAGTGGAAGAAGTGGAAAAATTCATATCTTCTCACCTTGACATTAAGAAGATTTTTTTCAAAAGTAATGGCCAAGGGGGATGCTTCCCATACAGCAAGTATGCAGTCAAAGAAAAGAGAATGACCCTCCATCCCCTCCCCAACAAAAGAGAACAAAGAACAGACTGTGAATATTAGGTAATCAGTTAGAGCTACAACTCTGAGGAATGATGAAGCAAACTGTAAGCATCAGGTGAGTGATTCAAACAGATATTCTAACTTCCAACTAAAGTCACAAGAAAGGGACCATACCCTACTAAATAAGAATACCTTTGGATCAGAAACAGAAAGCTAAGAAGTGGAATTGATTGAGGGGAAGGAAGCAGATAGCTATACAGATGGTAGAATGACATAATAAGAACATTGCAGTCATACAGGTCTTATGCTTTCAATGGCACTATAATAATAATAATAATAATAATAATAATAATAATGATAATGATAAAAGCCCACTGGGCACATGGTCCCCTTTCAGTGGTGCTCCACACTATAATAATAATAATAGTAATAATAATAATAATAATAATAATAATGATAAAAGCCCACTGGGCACATGGTCCCCTTTCAGTGGTGCTCCAAGAGCAATGTCTGTAAATGACTTGCTTCAGGCCACACAGCTGGCAAATGAGGGCTGAGTGAATCAAACCCCAAACCACGGGAACTACAACTCATAACATTAACCCTCTGCAGCAAGTATACTGTAGGATGGGCAGCATGGCGAACCTCAGTCTCTGTTTTTCCTACTAAGAATATTATGGTCAATACCAAATAAAACTTTATATGGTTAGAGCTAGGGGGGCCATTGCTAACAAGCTGTGTAACAGCCACCTCACAATAATCATTGAACAAATAATCAATATTTTGACCAATCTACTGACTCCTTACATTCACCTAGAAGTCTGACTGTCACAAAGTTCTTCAAAGTGGACAATATATATTTTTTTCAATATCATTTTCAGGTATTGGCAGCATTTATTATTATGCAACATAGCTATCATATAAAACATATTTATAGCAATACAAGGTGTGGCAGATGTTTGCAACATGGAGCTTTTAGGAATATGGCTCTTTAAAAACAAATTGGAGTAACAATATTGATGAAGCACACCTACAATGTTTAAGCATGACTGCCTCGCAACACCTTCTAAACGGTTTTCGGCCCATGTGCTCAGGCATGTGCATGGCATTATGTAGCACACAACACGATGATTACCTGGTTTGCTCATCTCACAAGTGATCTGATTTAGAAATACTAATGCATTGAGAATTAATTAGCATACACGTCATGGCCAGATGGAATCTACATGATATTAGTGCAACATGGAGAAGGAATAATCACTGTGCTATGTAAGAAGAATCTGTTTTTATGTGAATAAACCACTGCAGCATACTTTTCTTCCTTTACAACAGGAGATGGACAAATTTCAGATGCGTTACTTTTTTCACCTGCTTCTTTACTCAATGTTATAATTTTTGTGTGCTGTATATTTGTAGATGATAAATATTACTGCTTTAGTTGTTCTTCCCTGTATCTTTATATTTACAAGCTGTCTGCACATGTACATTGACCACCATGTGTGTGGGCTATAATAGCATCCCAATACAGAAAACTTGCTTGGTGTGAACTTTAGTTTGCCAGGCACCACTGTAATGTTAATTACCTTTACATGCGTACATAGAATTATTATAATGGCTTCTTCCGTGTATTTGTTTCATATATTGTGACTATTTTTCTTGAGACGGTTTTGTGCTTGATGGCGTGGCAGTCATGCAGTTATTATTCTTTTGATGGCTGTGCATGGGTCATGACTAATGGCAATGACTATGTTTTTTTTTCTTTTGTTAGGCACAGGCCATATGGAAAATGTGACTTATATACCGACTATAAGTAACATTCTCTTGCACATTATTATGAGTACTAGCCATATGAGACCATGGCTGCTAAGTGCAGTGTTTTCCATATTAATATTGATATGACTGATACATTATTAGTTAGAGGCAGATCCACCATCAAGCTTCAGTTTACTGAGGCTGAGAATGAGGTGGTAGTACAGGCCTTTCGTCTACTAGTAGGCAGCTTATGACTTTGCAACTCTCTGGCAAACTCTTCTGTGACCCTGTCAGGTGGTAGGTTGTTCAGGATGTAAAGGCCGATATCTCTTGTATGTGTGGTTGTGGTGCTTAGGCAAAGCTACAATGGATATGTTTTGTTTTGCTGTGCAAACAAGTGATGTATTGGCTGGCACCAACACTGTGGAACTACCACTGTCTGATGTTAGAGGCTCCTTAACCTCTGATGATGATAATGATGGGAGGGATGATGAGGCACAGTCCAAGGTTGCAGCGCATTTGTCTGACACAGGGAGTATAATACACATTCCCTCCATAGGCCTTAGGCACAGTCTCTCTCTCTCTGTTTGTGCATATCGATGATTCATTATCATCTGAAAGTAGACAAGTTGATGGGAACACTGTACATCAGAAAAGTATGGTGGCCCCAGATGCAAACATCTCAGAATCTACCCCTAGCCTTCACAGGTTGGAGGTACCACACATAGGATTTCGGCAGCAGTGCTCACAGGAGGTATGGTTACTGTGGTCACCCTGAGGTTGATGTGTCAGTAGCTGTCACCCAGCATATATACAAGGGCCATAGTGGAAGCACAGGCAACTTTCTCCAGGCTCTTAGCAGACGTTATGAGACTCATCCAGGCAGTGCATGCTGACTTATGGTACTGTATGAACCATTTTCATGACTCCTTGACAGGATGAATGTCACACTGGAATGTGCAGTTTCTCATCTAGATCATCTTCAAGGCCTGTCATCTTTAATATCCTCAGATGTTAGCTGACCTATCTGTGGAGAGGTGGGGTCCTGATCCTGCTATGGTAGCACTTTCACTGCTGTATCTGTGGTGAATATGTCTTCACCCAGGAGAGGTCTTCCCTGTGGTCATGGTCATGTGCATGCTGATACCTCTGCCAGTGCACATTGGTTACATTCAGGTAGCAAACTTGCATCTAGCCAGAGGGTGGAACAACCAGTTCTCATGGGTGGGAACATGCACATGAGGTTGAATCCTCCATCACACATGCCTTGGACCTGTCCAGAAGGCCATAGTGCAGTGCTGACCCATGTACTGTGGATGTGTTCCTGAAGACATGCATACCCCCCCCCCCACACACACACACACACACACACACACACACACCACCACAACTTTCCCTAGAGTATCCCCAACATAGAGTAAACCAGGCCCATCAACCCATTTACCCATCATTCTAAATAAAACCTCTACACACTCTCCATAAGGGTACTTATTCTGTTTGTTAGCCCTCACAATCACACATTTCATTGTGAAAGACATACATTCTTGTGCCCACCTCCTCCACCAGTGCAAATGATGATAACTGTGCTCTGCCCTTCTAATATTCTGACTCAGGCTTCCTATGTCTGATGCACAGAGTGACTAGCCAATGCATGGGTAACCACAGTCTAATGTTTTGGTAGCTATCATCGTTACTTTTGTGTATGTGCTTAGTTGTATAATAGGTTCCTCCCCACCTCCTGTCCGTATAACAATTATGTCTAGGGCTATTCATACCTGATGCACAGAGTGGCAAGCCTATACATAGGTAAGTACAGTCTGGTATTTTGATATGCATCATTGTTACTTGTGAAGATGTGCTTAGTTGTATTTTGGGTTTGTATAATAGGCTTCTTCCTCACTTGTGCAAATAACAATAATAATAACAGTGCCTTGTCAGTATAACAATTGTGTCTAAGACTGCCTATGTCTGATGCATAAGGTGGCCAGTCTTTGCATGGGTAAGCACAGTCTGGTGTTTTGCTATGCATCATTTTTCTGCTTGTATTTGCTTAGCTCTTACATATGTATATATTAAAGCTATGTTCAATGTGCTGTCTCTTAGCTTGTGCCATGGTAAATTGTGCCTGCGTCCATCTGGCATAGCCTTATCCTACTGCTGACTCCTTATCTGTCTCAGCTGTCTCTGTCTGTGATGCTGGGAACTGTGGTTTCTACACTAGGCCAACCTGCTCTAACTGTTTCATAAGTGTGATATTATATAACAGCACACACTGTAACTATTTTGGTACAGGTGCTGGGGTCATACTTTAGGGCAATACCAGATGTATCCAGGCACTGTAATCATGACTTCAGCAGCCCAAACATACACTTTGTGATTTTTCTGGTTTGAAAATAAGCATGGTTGCAACCTTGCTCTGTTGAGTTATGTGGATTTCTCATGGAGGTCATGAGTGAATGTTCTACAGTATATCCAGTATCCACGCTAAATGTTCATGGTGGAAGTCACCCCTCGAAAACTATTGGTACGTCATGTATGTCATATGTGTGAAATATAGAAACTACTTAGGTGGCCTGCTCAAACATTGTAAATGATTCAATATTAATTACAGACCACATGGCAGTTGAGGAAGTGATACCCTTTGTGGTTCATGTACCTTTTTTCCTGTTGACCAGGTGGAGCCTTTACTTTACTGGTTTCTGGCCAACAGTATCTCAGGGAAATGGGCTATAGCATAGAAGTGCCACAAGGTGTTTTTTCTGTCCTCTGGGGTAAGTGGGGACCACATATACTCCCGCACATGCTGAATCATAGTATCGAGGAACTGGTATAGTATTCTAGATGTGGATGCCTGAGATACCCCCACTATGTTCTCATTGGTCACTGAAAGGTCCCTATCACTAATATATGTAACATTCTTATTTTCTAGCTTAATTTAGGACGTCCTTGTTTTTTGGATGTCCCCATCTTCAGACTTCATTTACCCCTTTCACACAATTTTCAGAATCCATCTCATCACATATGATTTTTGAAGCTGTCTAGTACAAACCATATTAGATGACCAATATATTGGTGGCAACAATAATTTAAAGAAAAATCACATTCATTTATTTAACAGGATAGTCTGACTTGGAATGAAGTCAATTTTCTGCTGAGGCCTGGACAGAAACGCTCCAGATGCATGTCTTTGTAAAATGGGAGGAAACTGGAGTACCTGGAAAAACCCACACGAACACTGGGAGGACATGCAGACTCCACACAGAAAGAACTCCAGCTGAGACTCGAACTGGAGAACCTCTTGTTGTGAGTTGAGAATGCTACCACTGCACCACTGTGCCATCCAGTGCATATTACATCACCCTTTCTCTGCATCAAAAATAAGTGACCTTGTGTGGTAAAATGATCTGGTACAGTTTATTAAAGTCTACAGATTTTACACTGCCTCTTTGATAATGTGCATATATTTTTCCATCATTTTTATCGCTGTCTGTTTTAGAAATGTGTTTCTGAAAAGTATCCCACATTCATACTGGAAACAGGAAAAGTTATATGCTATATGGTATTCACATTTTATGCTAATTTGGTGTCCAAGTTTTTTGCTGTATGTTCCAATTTTCATGCTCCTTTGTTCCAATTTTCGATGTCTGCTGGTTGAGTGGTATATACATATCTTAGTTTGTATAGGGATGGGTACTTCACAATTCCCATGAGGATGCTGACGAGGCTGACACATATGGTGTGTCTGCCCACTCTGTAGTGGTCCATAATGTCAATGTCTCAGAGAGCATGATTTGTTGAGAATAGTCAGAAGAAAACAGGCCTTCATGGGCAATATTGCACACCATCAGCAGCAGCAGCAGGAACAGATTTACAATGGTCGCAGTAACCCCTAACATATTTTTGTGTTTTTATCTGTTTGAAAATAAGTATATGTCCATGTTCATTGTTAATGCATTTGTGATGCAACTGCAAATGATTTACACATTTCTGAAACACTCCACTATGTTTTTTTGACAACAGGCAAATACAACACAGTTCACTATAAGGTCGCTTGCATATGTGTCACTGTGCCTTGTTTGCAAGAAATCCTTATTGTGTAGCTGGACTTTCTAACTTTCATATATCCTGCTTGTCCCTACTGGTCACACAAATGCACTTAGCACAGTGTGGCCAATGTTTAAGAATCTCAACCTAAGTGTATTTATGTGGTGGAGTGCTCAGAACAACAGACTGTTGCAAAAATATTTTGAGTTCAGGAATGCATATAGTTGATATGATCGTGCCATGTAGTCCTATGGAGCAGAATATATAGGTATCCAATAGGACACAGGACTATAATAGAAAGACAGACAGTAGTGGGTGATAGCGGGAATCAGCACGACTAGTGGGGGTGTTGGGATTATTAGTGGATAATGTCAGGGTGAGGAGAAGGTGCTATAGTTATATTTCAAAAAAGTCTGCATTCCCATAAAGAGCAAATGAGATAAGTTCATATTTTTTTATTATTATTTATTTATTTTTGTTTTTTCACCACAGTTCACCATCAGCTGCTTCCAGGGGTCTCTCCTCCTTCAAAGGGTCTACTACATTAGAATATCCTCCCAGGGACATTCTTCAACACAGATTTCAGGCCTGTGAAGAGACTGAGGTACCTTGAGGCTGTAGTTACCATGATTTTTTATTTGCTACAGCTATCTCAATCATACCATGTGCATTCCTATTCATGTCTCAAGGAGGGCCATGCAATTGTCATGCAATAGATTTTGGCATATCATTCCATCTCTTCAGTAACTCACCTGTGTCCCTTCAGAAGGCAATGCACCCCCACTTACTCTCTACCTCCACCATGAATCAACCATGAGGTACATCCAAGTGCAAATGCTAGTATAATATGTTTTCTCCTAAAACATGATAATCAATGTTATCAGACTAACCTAGTGTACAAAAACAGGTAGTAGATAACACTACATCAAAATAAGCATAAATACCTTCTACTTACCAAATATAATCACAAGGCATACTCCTGTAAACTTCCACAGAACAGTTATGTTAATAGTGTCTATGTTCTGAAATTTTTGTTTCACACCAAATTATTAACTTACACTAATTTTCCATATTAAGATGTTTGAGTTCATCAGAAGATTATTTATTAGAGTTACTGACATAATAAAAAAAATCTTAAAAATGTATGACAGCAGTATAATTTTGGGCCACATGAAACATTCTTCATCACATACACATATTGCAAAGGTTTACACTTAAGTAATACAGGTTAATTGGTATTTTTAGCTACTGATCTTACCTGCCAGGGTTCAAAGTCATATATATTAGGACATGATCCATTCTTCAGTAAACCATAACCTGGAGAGCATGAAAACATGTCATGCAAAGCATATGCAGCTGCATATACAGATTGGTATACATTGTAAGGTGTTGTTAGGAAAGAGACATCTGTGAAAGAATTCAGTTCTTTTAGTTTTTCACTCCCAGAACAAAGCAGTGTATCATCGTTTACTATACTAGTCACAGGCTGACTTAAATTATTGTGCCACCATTTACAACCAAATGCTGCCTCCCAAAATTCTTTCATAAAGATATCCTCAGGACTTTTGAAAGGGTTAACACCCAAAAGGTATTCTTTAAAGTAAGGCATCTCACCTTTTCCAGATGTAAATCCAATGGTACCATTTAGTATTTTAACAACATTATTTTTGGAAAAGATGGCAGAGAAACACCAGCCATCAGAGGCAAGCCAGACTTTGTTAGTTATGTTATGCCTGAATATATCTTCTAAGATAGGATTTAAACTGTCCCCATTTGAAAAGGCCAGAATGACATTTGCAGATGATGCCTTGATAACATCAATGATTCTCTGAGTTTTTTTCTCATTATAAACCCCAGGAATTGATTCATAGAATGCAATACAAGCTGCGGATGTCAGGAGCTCTTCCTTAACAGTCTGACCACCCTGCTGTCCATAGTCACTTTCCTCTGCCAAGATTCCAACCCAGGTCCAGCCAAAATATTTAATCAGGTGAGCTAAGCCAACAGACTGAAATTTGTCACTAGGCACTGTGCGTAAGAATGAAGGAAATAGTTTCTTGTTGCTGAGTAGTGCCACCGTCGAACCATAACTAACCTTAAAGGAAAAATGATTTTACAAGTTTATTATAGTAACACTTCTACTATGATAATCTTCATTTTGTACTGCTATGGGATTTATATCATCAGGCTACATAGTGGGATTGATCTCTGTTTCAGAAGGATGTGAATTGTTTTAAGTAATTTGCTAAGAATAATTTATTTTCTAAACAAGTGTTATCTGGCAGAGCAATATACAGCAAAGTAAGAGACTATGTAGAGATGAATAATAATGCCATTGCTGTTGAGAAGAGTTGGTTGTTAGATGAATGCTTCAGGTGAATTCTGCATGAAACATTTATTATTGCAGGTATCTACATGACTAAAGACTGATATTTCAAGGCATAAATGGCAGGAATTGGTGCAATGAACAGATAGAAACTCTCCTAACAGTGGGCTGATCTGTGTTCTAGACTTCTACCCAGGAAGTTAGAACTTGGAAGTCCACCTCTACAAAGAAGCTAGTCACAAGCGGAGTCCCTCAGGGATTGTTCCCAGGACAGCTCCTTTTTGACATTTATATCTCTGAAATCAAGGCCAATGTCAATGTCAATGGCCTCTGGCTGACTAAATTTGCAGATGATTGCAAATTAGGAGCTTTCATTGAATCATCCACCAACACAAAGTTCTTCAGGAAGGGCTGCACAGACAAACTATCATATTGATAATGCACCCCTATGAGATGACCCAGTAGTCAGGGACTTGAAGGCATACACAGACAGTAATCTAGCTTTGGACCATCACATGTCTATAGTAGTGAGGAAATCATTCTATGTTGTGCAACTTATAAACAAAGGTATGACATCTAGGTCCTAGGAAGTCATTGTTCCACTGGATTCGACATTCATCAGACCTATCATTGAGTACAATGCCCCCTTTGCTATATACCTAACCAGGCATATCCAGCAATTGGAACATCCACAGGCTTTCCTTACTAAAAGAATACAGGGCATAATTAACATGTCCTATGCAGACCACCTGAAGGCTTTATCCCTGTATTATGTCTCCTAGAGGCTGTTGAAGGGAGATCTATGCCTGGCATGCTAGGCATGATAAAACCCCACACTGGTGAACATCCTGCATATCGGCAAAACAAACAGCACCAAAATTACCCTTTCTAATGGCTTGAACCTTGCCTGTGATATAAATGGGACCTGCTGGAAAGACAGGTATATACATCCCAGAGACTATCACTGTCTGGAACAGGCTCCCCATCCATGTGAAGCGGAGTTCCTCCTTAACCCAATTCAAGTGTAACCTGGACAGCAGGAAATTCATCCCTGATTTGGCACGTATGTCTGTAATGGACACAGGCAGCCTGTAAATGGTTCATCTACCAGGCACCTGATGTAAATGTTTCATCTCTCAAGCCCCTGCTTACACTTATCAAGGGTACCAGAACTTGTCAGAGATTTAGGATGCATGAATAGACTTAAAAAGGCATTTGTGGTCATTAACGTAGTAAACAGCTTTGAACCTATAAACATATGAAAGCAGAAGTAAAGTAATCTCCTATTTATTGGCCTCTGACATAGAAAACATTTCTATAATTATTTGGACCTTGCATGCAGCAGCATGAAGATCAGTTTACAGAAGAAAAAAATGAGGGATTCATTAACAGTGCTTATACTTCGGGATAAAGCGAACACTATCAGCCAGTTACACAACTAGCAGCATTGCTAATCGAATATACAAGACTACAAGGAGCTCTGCATATCAAGTAGTCCCTGTTCAAGCCCACAACAACTCTTAGTGGCCATGTTAAGGTAAGGCAGTGTTCCTGTGCACAGTGTAAACAAAGGAACATATTGAAAGCAGAGTTATCTAAATGAGTGAATTTGCAAGGCACTACAACAAATAAGGCAACTTGCAATAAGTAAAAGACAAAGAAAGCCTAACAATATAAGTGTTGAAGCAAAGTTGGCACAGTTATAAAGGACACTGAGTGAATTAGTGGCATATTCCCTAGCATTGCCATGTACATGGTGAAGAAAATGCAGGTCAGTAGCATGTTCAGAATGAAGAAATGTATAAACAGACGTAGTTTTTTACAGTGTTACAAATCCGCATGCCTAATATGTATTGAAGTACCAATGATGATGTAATGCGACAGCACAAAAATAAAACTGTAAAAAAAAAAAAAAAACTGAGAAAATGAAGGAACACCTGCACATACTGACCATACAAGTATTAATAGCAGAGACAATACAACAGATGTGGCAGAAACATGCATGTTAGGAAGGGTAGAAATTTCAATAGTTAATACATCCAAAATCAGTACGTAGTGCAATCTACAAGGATCTGACACATAAAAAGAATCGCTGAGTTGAAAAGACAAATTAAGAGAAGAATATGCTGCAATACATTAGTACATATTTAAAAATATAACAGTGGAGATGTAATAACATCAAACTGGAAATAAATAAATGTGGGACATGTCATGAAAAATATACTGAGATGGAAATGCTGGAAGACACAAGTCAGGTAGAAGCAATCCAGTAACATATGTTGTGTGTGGTATTGTGTGTGTCTGTGTGTGTGTGTGTGTGTGTGTGTGTGTGTGTGTGTGTGTGTGTGTGTGTGTACGATGTTAGTGTATGATGTTAGTGTATGATGTCAGTGTATGGCTATGGACATCATTAGGTATGTGTGAAAGATAGAGCAATCATGATGGCAAGCCCCTAGGAGAAGTAATCAAAACAGAAGTGTGCCTGATATCATTAATGTGTAATAACAATGTCTGCTTGTAATGTTTCACTTTATAATATGTGATGGGAGTGTACAGAATTTGTGGCTTTGTAATCATATTACATGTATATTTCCCACTGTTACCAGACATACACAATGCAGGCTGAGAAACTACAGCCCTGAAGGCAGTATATTATTATGTTGTAAATCAAAATGTCTCCTGAACTAAGCATTATGCAACACATCTGTCATACCAGGATTGCAACACACAACATACCTCATAGAAAAGTGCAACAGTATGTACGTAAACTGTTGAAACTGTTAGAGGTTACATACAACAGGTGCATACCAGCCTAAAACAATGTTGGTGTCCTCCATGGATTGGCCACTACCTTTATTGGATGGCTGTGGTGGGCAGAGGCATGCTGCCAAAAATAATTTCTCAGAAATTTTTAGCACAAAACAACAAATGACAATATGAATTCCACAACATTAATTACATATTGTGCTTATTGCCAATCATGCAGTAGAATACAGCATTATATAAAGTACAGAAATTAATGAATGAACATCACATAACCATCCCCAAAACATAACAATATATCATAGCACATGTCCTATGACACTTTGTAACCACTAGGTATTATCCCATACACCTGGATCTGTTGAATAAGCCAGTCTTACATACAACTACTCTAGTCTTACAATTATATCTTACAAATAATGTATATATATTTCATTCATCAAGTAAAAAAAATTTTTGGATGACAATATTTAAACAACCATTCAAATGTGGGCAAAGGCATGTTTTTTTAAGTATGTTTTTCAAGCAAGTTGTTTTAAAGACAAGAAACTTTTATTTTCTTCCCTTCTGCAGTTTCTGAGTGACTGAAATTAGATCATCATGTGACAAGTTAATACATTAAATCATTGGTGGATTTTGAGGCAATTGTGACAGTTTGTGGTATTTTTAAATGACTTTGGAACACACATGATGTATTCTGATGTCAGGGACAAAAGCGCTCAATATTGTGTTTTTCTTTATGCATCAAAGTGGATTTTAACCTGTTTGGACTTTCTGTTAGGTGCATTTTGCATTTTGTTGGTGTTTTGATTGCTGGTCTTTACATTGCACCTATATAGTTGGTAATAATGCATTTAAAACTTGTTTTCTCTCTTTTTTTATTAATTTATTGACTTAAAGCTTGTTTTGCCATTTTTTACATATTATTCGCGATTCATGGGACCTGCTTGACAAACTGCAAAATGTTGACATGGGTCATGAATGTTTTTTTTTTGCTACTTGTGATGTACAGAGTTTATGTTCTGTTATCCCTCATGATGAAGGTTTACAGTGGTTCTGTGAAATGGTTCACAAGTTTGGGAACTTATTTGAGATGATGGGATCTTGATTCATGACTTTATGGACATTGTATTAACTAACAAATTTATTACCTTTTGCGAAGAATATTATAAGCAGCTCTTATGTGTAACCATGGGGACATTGTGTGCCCCCACATTCACTAATGGTGTGCTGTTCAAGTGGCAACTGGGTATACTATTCAAGTTTCCTCTATTTAAGAACTGTATTGGCTATTACCGATAGGTCCTGGATGATTTGTTGTTCATCCGCCATGGTGACCAGAATCAATTTACTGATTTCATACGGCAAGTTGAAATGAGTACTAATTTTTTTGAGATTTGCATATTGCATCGACTCTGTTGAGATTAATCATTTGGACATAAAGATTTAACAGACACCCAGTGGGGGATGGAGACTAGAATTTATAGAAAACCTATGTTTTGCAACACCTTTCTTTCTTTTTCTTGCTGTCATCCTTTCCACCAGAAAAAGGGTACTCTAAAAAGTCAGTATATTAGAGCTTCAAGACTTACGTCTGATGACACAGTTTGTCAACAAGAATTTCTTGTACTCAATAATATGTTAATGAAGCAAATTTAAAAACAAACTAGCACAAAAGGAGAAAACAAACAGGTTTTGTCTGATGATGTTTTACATTGTATAAATCAAAAGTGCTTACACGTTTGTTTTTTAACTTGAATATTACATGGTTTGCATCTGTACTAGAAGATTAATTTCACAGAGTGTCACCGGTGTCTTAGGCAGTCTTTTCTCTACTCGAGAATATGTTCCTGGATCCAGGCTATCCCGAATCCCTACTTAACAGCATGGAAACATATGTTTGGGTGGAAAGACAGGGCTGGTATGTCCTGATTATAAAATATAACTTCACAAAGAATTCTGGCTTCAATAATCTTGACAGTGTTGGCTTAATTGGACAGAAGAACATGGTAATACATTATTCTATAGATGTAAAAGGCATTGAAAGCATTCACAAAAATCGGTCTATGCTTCAATGTAAAGATGCTATCAAATCATTAGGTACTGGATATCCTACTTTCACATACAAGAAGAAATATAACATCAAAGACCTTTTGGAAAGACCGCTCACTAACATTTCTACATCTTTTCTGGTGACACACAAATGTGGCAGCTGCCATCAGTGTGGGAATATTGAAAATAATAATGAAGGGTGGTTATTGGACAAAATAAAAAGAGGTGTCAAAGGTGATAAGTTTAACTGTCTTTCTGAATGAGTAGTTTATCTGTCTCTTTGTGCAAAATGCCAAGCATTTTATGATGGCAAAACTATTAATGCCCTCAGTAACTTGATTTACCAGCATTTGTACAGTATGCAATGGGCCGACAATAAAAGTGCACTTGCCAGGCATTCTTTGACGTGAAGGTTTTAATACATTAAAGTTTTTCATCCTTGAACAAATACAAGCCTCAGCCTACTCCAGTAATTGGAAGAACAGTCTGTTACATCATTAGATGCTTTAGTAGTAAAGATTAGATGCAACTGTTTCACCTGAGATCAATGATGGTACATCTATAACAAGTGAACTAAAAAAGAAAGCAAACAAGTTTTAAATGCATTATATTTTGGTTGCTTACTTGTTTATACAATTTAAATTTTTACTATATTTCTTTTACTTGCCTATATGATCATAAACTTCACATTGCATTGTGTTTTTATTTGGCAACTGGACCTTTAAGAACTTTGTTGGGTTTGTAGTGTTAATACAATGAGATTGGTTACTTCTGGAGGTGTGTACAATATGTCACTAGTTCTTTTCTGTTTTTAATGGGGATTTCCTAGGTTTATGCAGTTCTAATGATGTCTAATGTATAGACAAAAGCACTAAATTATTATCCACTATCCACTGTGTTTCATTTTTTTATTTGTGCATTTTTGTTATTAAAAGTGTCTGTTTTTGTGAGTGTGGCTCTCTGATGTTTTTATTTGTATTATAAGATGAGTTTTACCACCAATTCCTGGGTTCTTAATTTATTCATATTTATTTTTATAAGAAATAAGGGAGAAAATGATGAAATTAAATAAACAGTGTGACACAAGACTGCAGCTTCACTTAACCATTATATGAAGGAAATAAATATGAAGTATGTTACTAATGTGCCTAATGTGTCTGTGAGAGCCAACTAGACTTTAACAATCTTAAACATCACTCTTTATGATATAATGGGCATTTTAACTTTCTTAGCATTTTATTTATTTATTTTTTTCTTTAAATGGATGAGGCTTTGCCTCAGTACCAGCCATGAAGGGGAAACTCTCTGCATCTACCACCATAAAACACAAAATCAGAGGATATATTCTATTACTAAGTACTTTATTTCAATCAGCTAGTCCAGACTAAGTAACCTTTAAGGAAATGTCAGTCATCGGATGACCAAATAACTGATTCTATAATTTCTTACATCAAGCTACACTGGCTATATTTTCATTTTTTTCATATCATATTAGACCATTTTTATCTTTTTATGCAACCAGAGTCTTATCTACTGCTTAAGACACAGAACGTGTCATTAATGTTCCTTGTTCCTTGTTTATTTCTTCTACTTCAGTCCTTATGCTGACATTCCTCAGAAATGTAACAAACAGACGCATTCCATTTCACCAAAAATACAGCTCAGTTTTAAAATAGGAAAATGAGATCAAATATAGAAAGCATTTGGAGCCTCCTCTTGCTTAGCACATAGCAGTATAGTTGTGTAACCTTGCAATATGAAATTTTATCAGCCATCCATGCCTTGGTCCAGTTGCTAACTAGCTTTCTCAGCAGCATTTTCTATACAAGATAGTTGACAAACTGAAGAGGACTAAATTATTACCAATGAAGTCACATAGATTATGTTTTAGCCTTCATTGCACACTGAGGTTAGATGATGATTTGCTTCATATGTTCATAGGCTATAGGTTCATAGATAGGTACTAGGCTATCAGCCCAAGGGCCTACATAAGCCTAGCCAGCAAGATTCCATAGCTTACGCCACCCAAGAAAGTTATTTTCCTGTGCCACTGTCCAGCAGAGACACAAAAGTGATCCGCGGGGTGTATTTCCTATTTCCCATCCACTCATCAAGATTTTTCTTGAAGAGTGCTAATGAAGAACTTTGCTTGACATAGATGGGTAGCTTGTTCCAGAGTATAGGAAGTCTCTGGGACAGGAATCTATCCCTCCAGCATGTCCTGTTTACTGTGGTGACAAGGTTTAGGTCCCTAGAGTGTGTAGCTCGGAGGGATTGGGATTTCTTAAGGTGCAGCATGTCCAACAGCTCTGGGTTTGACATAGCTTTATATGTTAAGCAGAGATCACCTCAGAGTAGGCGATATGCTACGGAGTAAAGCTGGAGTTTTTTGAGGTGGTCAGTGTAGGGCATTTGTTTGGGGCCAGTAAACCTCTTTGTGATGTACTTCTGTGGCCTTTCCAGCTGCTGCAGATGTCTTGTGAGGTACATTCCAAAAGGGGCGTTGTACTCTACAATGGGTCTAATGAGTGACGAGTAGAGGGGAACAATGACCTCTTTTTTCCTGGATGAGAACCCTTTTATGATGAGGTGTGCCATGTAGAAGGACTTCCTGACTACTGTGGCGATGTGACTATCAAAGGAGAGACTACTGTCCACCTGGGTCCCAAGGTCTCTTATCATGCATTCGGTGTTAAGTAGATTGTTGCCTATGTGGTAGTTCATGGGTACAGAGTTTTTACCAAAGGGGATGACACTGCACTTTTTGGCATTGAGCTTGAGGCCATGGCTCTGACACCAGGCATCTGTCTCAGTGAGGCCCTTCAGTAGGATGTCTACATAATTTGGGGACTTGACTATGGCTCCTAGTTTGCAGTCATCTGTGAACTTCATTAGCCAGAGGCCTTCTGTGTTAGCCTATACTTCAGAGAAGTAGATACCAAACAGGAGAGGTCCCATGATGGAACCCTGTGGTACTCCACTTGTCACTACTTTCTGGTCAGATTTGGAGTCTGCAACTTTTACAGTGTGGGTTCTGTCAGTGAGCCAGTTGGCAACCCATCTTGTGACGTAGGGATTTATACTTAGTTTAGTGAGTTTAGCTATAATTCCAGAATGGGGGATGGTGTCAAAAGCCTTGGCGAGGTCAACATAGGCTGTGTGAACCACCTTACCCTCATCCACGGCTTTGGTGACTGCCTCAAAGAAGTTGATCAGATTCAGGAGGCATGATCTGCCTTTCACAAACCTGAACTGAGTGGGATCCAGAGTTTAGAGGTTACCGATGTCTTTGTTTATGAGTTCCATGATGATACATTCCATGGCCTTGCAGACCAGGTGCATCAGGCTAATAGGCCGATAGTTCCCAGGATCAGTGGTGGCTCCCCCTTTGTAGACTGGGTTAACTGTTGCTGTGCGCCATTCAGTGGGCACAAAGCCTGATGATAGGCTATTATTGAACATGGTGCTTAAGTGGGGAGCCAGTTCATTCTGAAGTTCATGTAAAATGCAGCCTTGGATGTTGTCTGGTCCCATGGATGCTGTGTTTTTGGCTTTAGAGAGTGCAGCTTTTACCTGCGTAGTTGTGATTACAGGGACTCTGCATTCTTCCTGTATAGATACGGGCCCTTTAGGGGGTGAGAGGGGGGTAAAGTTAGCACTGAACTTATCTGCCGGGATGTTGGCAATATCAGTTGGTTCTGTAATTTTCGTGCCTTTGTGCTGTAACTCAGAGCATATCTGGGTTTTGCCATCTAGATTCATGACATAGCTATAGAATGCTTTGTGGTTGTCCTTGGATTTAGTGGCGATTTTGTTTTCGTAGCTAGCTTTGGAGGATCTTATGAGGGATCTCAGCTTCTTACTGAGGCTGACCAGGGAGCTCCTCCACTCATGGGATTTTACTCTCTTTTGAAACAGTTTCTTCCTTCGGTTGTACAGTTTGTTTATGGCAGGCGACCACCAGATTGGCTTCCTTTTTTTGGAGGATAGCATCTTGGTTCTGTTTGGGATAGCACGATCCATGCACTTGTGTAAGTGCTTAAAGAGTGCATTTGTGTAGGATTCAGCAGTTGTAACTGTATTGTCCATCTGCATGGGTGTCATGAAGTTCACCACTTCTGTCTTAAGAAGCATGAAGTTGGCTTTGGAGAAATGTTTTACTGCGGTTTCCTTAATGGGGGGTGGGGGCGGGATGTGGATATCAAGGGTGATAAGCTTATGGTCCGATCGGACCAACGAGGAGTTGACTTCAGGTGTGGAACACCGGTCACTCATGCTGGTAATGACTAGGTCTAGGATATTGTTGCCCTTGGTGGGGGTGTGGATAAGTTGATCTAGGGCATTGGAGTTTATGAATTCCAGAAAGCGTTGAGCTAATGAGTTGGTACATGAGTAGTTTTCCCAGTTAATGGTGGGGTAGTTGAAGTCTCCCATTATTAGGGTATTTGGTTGAACCCTAATATTTTCCAGTACATCAAGAAAAGAGGAGTGGGAATCCTGGGTCATGGTGGGGGATCTGTAGCAAGCTACAATTTGGATTGCAGTTTTGCCCAGAGTTACTTGCACTTGGATAACCTTGGATGCAATTTATCATAATATATTTTTCCATGAACATCTATCTGTGTTTTTCAAAACTATAAAGCCTTCATGCTTCCAGCAATGTGCATCAAGGTCTAATCCTTCTTAAGTTACCCAAATCTGAATCTTAAGACTACTGTTTATGCCATTTGTATTGGAACCAATCAATTCTTATTTTCTGAAATGGTTGCCAGGATTTAGGTACAATCCTGGGCTCTAGGATATGGAAATGATACAACAATGGACATCAGTAATAACATATAAAAGCTGTTCATTTTTTACTGAAAAAGGTAGTAGGAAAAGTCAGACATTACACAGAGCTGAAATGTAAATCATATCACATTCATAAAAGACATGCTTAACAAGATGGTAAAGATTATGCAAAATGAGAGATGGCAGAAACAAATGGAGACCATTGTCTGGGTGATCTTGGGATTTAGAAATGCTGGAGTGTTTGGCAAGAACTGTAGAATAGAGAACTGTAGAACTTCTGCTCTAAGTCATATCTTTCTGAATATGCCTGAATAAGTGGTAGAGGGAGCATGATTTAATCTAATGTAGTACTGCAGTTCTGTGTTCAAAAATAAACAGGTTTGAACTTCAAAGATGGTTACACTCTGATCAACAGGTTGATTAGATCTCTCACAGTGTGAAAACTGTAATTGTTAATAGAAAAGAAAATGTGTCTAATTAGATAAAATTCACTTACTGGCTGGTAATTCACTGCTTGGATACCAGTAAAGAAGAAATTTGAAGAAAGCAACAGAAATTTGAACAGAAAAAGAGAGGAGAAAAAATCTAGCTAGGATGAATTTTGCAAACGCTGAGCAAAAAGTAGATCAAGTTTCAGTTTTGATAAGGAAAATGACTTCCAGCAATTTAGAGGAAAAATAAATCCAATTTTATTCAGAAAATATGTGACGCACATAAAGAATACATTACCACAAAAATTACCAAAAGGCAGAAAAATTCAATAAGCTTTAATTAGCTATTCAGATGACATGATAAAACTGCAAAACTTAGAGGATGAAATGAAGACAAACCTGGCAGACCATGAGGCTTTTCAAGAAGAGCTGTTATAAAAAACAATACAGCTAGAAGACAGGATGTGCTGAGAAAATCAGAGATTTTCTGCTGTACCAGAGAAACTGTAAGGAACAGATTCTAATAATTTTAGAAAGTACAAATAGTCAGCTAGATTGGTGTTCAACATCAGAATTTGTTAACTGAAAAAAACTGTCCATGAGAGCACTGCCAAGTATTATAATAGTAAAATGCAATCATATCAGCAGAAAGAGTTGTTCCTTGCAAAAAGTAAAACAATTTGCAAAAAGGAAAAGTATTAAAATCGTGCACAGTAGAATGTTTACAGAAAATGATTATGCACTGTATTACCAGACAGAACAGAAGTTTATCTCAGCATCCAGGAAATGTCAAGAAGTGTGAGATTAAAGCTGTTGTATCGGACTGCTTTTAGAATACTTTTTCCTGAAGTATCAAATATATATTTGGATGCAAAGTAGGCTAAGGAGGGTATAAAAAGTTTAGCTAACAAAGAGTGAACAGGCAAGCAGAATGAAACTCTTGTTTCTCTTTCTTCTGGCAATAGCAAAGCCCAAAGAGCCACTTTGTCAGTAAAACATTTTCCTTTGTTCCACAAGAAACATTTGAGTGACAGAAAAAAAGAACACAGTAGCTGATTAGAAAAATCAGTAATACTTTGAATTTAAACCAAAGACTGGAGTTTGGAAATGGACGTGATCAGAAAGAAGACCTCCAACATTGTGAAATCAGTGAATAAATGGAGGACTGTAAATTATCATTCCCATTAGATATAGGATTAGACATATAAAAGGTGGCTTTGCAAGAAGATATGGCTGAGAAATATTGGAATATTGTTGAATTGATGGGTGAACTGTAAAGCATATACCCCACTTTAGGTTATTAATGTTTAGAACAACACTGAAGGGACTGAAGAAGTAACTGTAAGCGTTACAGTTTTTCCTTTTATTAATATTTGTATACATTTTCAATAGTTAAATTGCCTGTTAAATTATAAAGCAGTTTTATATAGGGTACATTTAGGGGGTATTTTCACTTATCAGTGACTGCTGTATATGCTAAAGATACTAAAGTAGGGTAGTATTTTTCTTAGTTGTAAAGTGACCAGATATTACACTGTAACAATGTAAGAAAGACTGGAAAGAAGCAAGATAAATGCTAATATAATGTTGAGATATTGGGCTTCTGGGGAAGAGGATCTAAAAGTGTATTAACCATGCTGTATGTAGAATTAAGGTAACTGTCTCCCCTATTTTTACTAGTGTGAATGTTGAGATTAATATCCTTGGTTTATGCTATAGAGAACTTTTCTTTTTTTAGGCAAATAGGTGTGAAAAGTAAAAAAATGATGACAGGCATGCAAAATAGTAGTGTTCCTGTATTTGTAAAGTCATTAGCTATATTTTCTATTAGACAATTATCTTGGCAGGAGACAAATAGTATATGGGTAGAAGCAATTAACCATGAGAAGTCTGAACAGTATATTCTGACTGAAATTTATAAATAATCATTCATGCATCTGAAATGTTTCTAGCTGTTTTTTTTGTCATCATCAACTGCTTTTATTCAGAGATAAGATGTTTGCAGGTACAAGCAGCAATAAGATCTCTGAATACTTTGCATTGAAAGAAATGTACGCAGTACAGTGTAAGTAACATTTAAAGGTACATTGCCAAGCAGTTCAGTGAAAAAAAAAAAAAAGTTTGAACCTGTGGGAAGTGAATAAGTTATATAAGTAGATGTCTCCCAAACAGCCTTAGTACTTTAATGCCTTTAATATAAAAGTGCATATTTCTTTTTTATTAAATGAAGGGAGCTAGTGTGCTTTTTCATAGTGCAAAAAGTTAATGGTTATTGAAAGCATTCAAGCTGCTATTCACGTCTGAAAGGGGAATAGAGATAAGAAAATAGCAACAATCAGTGTAAATGGGAACACAACATGCAACACTTTTTTGTTTGTTTTTAGCATGAATAATGTTAATTTTAGAACAGGTCATGCCTATGGGTGCAGTCATCAAGTTACACTAGCTGCTACTCTCTAATGGAGTAACCTTCATTTTCTGAAAACTTTCATAGTTTTGTGGGTTTGTAGTTAGTTTAAAGAGGATGGGGGTTCTGAAAATATATTTAGTTTTTTCTTTGAGTGTTTTCACTGATACAAAAAGTCTTGAATAATGTGGCATAGGTTCATATGAAGATGAGAAGAAGTAACGACATAAGAGATCAACCCACCAATATTAGTGTGTCATGTGGAAATACACATTCAAAATAGTTGTCACATATAATGGAAGTGAGTAATAGATTTCTATCATAATGGTTACTCTTTCCGTGTTATCATGGCCTTATAGATGTAGACAAAAGCAGAGTATTGAATTATATTAATGGTTTTAGGTAACAAATAGCAATGTTGCAGGAGAAAAACTTTGATAGAAATGAGCATGTAAATTTGACAAAGAAAAGATTTCAGGGTGAATATTCAGCAGAATATTAGGGACAAAGGAAAAGAGGGTTATAATTCCAACTGGTAGATGGGCTGTAATAGTGACTGAAGTAGAAATAAAAAGGCAATAATGGCATATTTGTGGTAGGTAAGGGTTACTGGCAAGGATTATGCTAGCATGGGGTCTACATTGCCATGTCGATAGGGCTGTTAATCGAATGCCCTTACTTCAACACATATACATCAAAATACCTAGATGTTGAATGGCCACAAAAGCAATTTTTTTCCGCAAGAAAAAATTTGTTTGGCCATTTTCAGGAATTTGCCATTTCCTCCACTGTAGTGTGATCTTGGAGTTGGTATATTTAAGTTGGGGGGGTGATGGGAGGCACAAACCCCCCCCCACTTCATTGTGTCTGTCAGTTTGTTTTATTTTTTGTTTGCCCAGAAATTTTTTCCCTGGGAAAAAATAGCTTTTGTGGCCATTCAACATTTAGGTATTTTGGTGTACATGTGTCGATGTAAGGGCGTTCGATGAACAGCCCTGTCAACATGGTAATATAGACGCCTGGCATGTATATTTATTTAATCTAAAAATGCTATTATAGCATGTAAAAGAATTTTGGGAGAAATAATCAGTTTTCATCAGGGATTATTATTTATGAAAGGGAACTGAAACTTGATTTGCAATAGCATATATCAGGAGGACTTAGCAGGGAAGATATAACAAAAGAGACAAGATTTCTGAAGAAATATTTGAAAATATTTGGTTTGTTAGATGGCAGTTCAGTAGCAGAAACTCAAACAAAATTGACATATTATTATTCCCCAAAGTGCAATAACTGGGCTAGACTGGATAGAAATTATATTCAAAGAACCACACATATTTAGTTAAAAGCTTTGAGACACATCAAATAACTATTTCAGATCACACACTAATAAAAACTAAGAAAATTATGTAGGGGAATGAGACAATGGTATCTTCCAACTTATCTGAAAAAGAGAGGAATTAAAGAAATCGGTAGTGGAAATGACTTGAGAATTATTAGGGAAGATAAAATTTCTTTGAAGAGATAGCTAGTGCATGGTATAAAACCAAGATAGAAATAAAAGTGAAAGAGATATGTAAAAGAAGTAACATTAATTATTTATAGGGATTGGCAAAGGTTAAAGTATTGCAGAATAAGGATCATCTCAAAGAACAAGAAGAGCAATGGCGGAGGGCTAAAGGGAAAATAAGGAAGTATATGAACAAATAAACCAATCCAGTGGTCTGAGTGCTCAAGATAAAAACTAGTAAACCTAAAATAAGACACACATGGAGCTCAGCAAAACGGACAACTGCTTTAATGAACAAGCACAAAAAACAATCCACAGCAAGCTAAATCACAGCAGCACAGCACAGCAAACGAAATTGCAGAGCACAAGCAACAGCACAATAATGCTGTAAAGTTAATCCACATACGTTTTCGTCACAGTAACTTCATCAGATACCTAACCTCTCTTCCTTTGATGAATAAATAAACTAATCTAATTCAAATGAACCAATGAGTAAACACATTCAATTACACATGCAAAATGCATTGAAACACATGAACCTTAAAGGTGAATGAATCTAAAAGTTAAAACCAAAAGTATAATGAAATAGCACCATCTTGTGGAAATTAAATTAAATGCATGTTCTTCTTGTTAAAAAATACATACATATATTATTATTAAAATAAACCATAAAATGCTTGCATATATAATATTATTTAAAAAATATAAATATAAATATTATTATAATAACATACTATAACTTAGCAGATCTCAATTTCAGTACAGGTTTCAAGGATAACATTTCATTAAAACCAGGGGCAGAACTTGCATCAAGAATAATTTGCCAATATAGCCCCCTATATTCCAACCGAGTCTCCCAAGGCCCTCCCCTGGGGTCTCGTGGGACTACCTCTATGGCAAAAAACTGAAATTTAGCTTTGCCACAATTATTTTGATGTTTAAATAGAGCATTATTATCTTTTCTTTTCCTTATCTCATATAAATGCTCGTAAATTTTCTGCCTCAATTTCCTCTCGGTCTTGCCAACATAAAAAGAGTCACAGATTTTACATGTAGCAATATAAATCACACCTGTGGTATTACAGTTGGCAAAACCTTGAGCAGTAATATACCTGTTCCTCTTTTTCAAAAAAATAGAATCACCTTCCTTGATGTTACTGCAATATGGGCAACGCCCGCATTTTCGTGTCCCTTTTTTGTTATTATTATTAGTGGGGTTAAAGAAGTTTGTCCCTTCCAATATATTCTTGATGTTATGTCCCTTCCTATATACACATTTAAATGGATTTTCAAAGATATGATTTAAGTCAGACAAACTAGCAAATTATTTCCATTCTTTACTAAGGCTACTTCTCACCAGATTACTCTCACCATCAAAGGTGGTAAACATGGCAGAATCAAAACCTTTTTCTAAAGTTGTAGCAATAGCAGAGTTTGCCTCAATATTTTGTACTTCCAATGTAGGTAGGGGAACACCCAAAATTGGAGCAAATCTTCCTATTCTTCCTTCCTTAACCTCTACAATAACTGATGTTAGGAGATCTATTGGGTACCCCCTTGCTCCAAACATACTTTTAATAGATTCACATTCAGTATTAAAATCCTGATCATCTGACGTCATCCTACTGGCTCTCAGCAACTGACCTTTAACTATTGCTCTTTTTTGAAAATGTGGGTGAGAGCTTGTGTAATGCAAGTAAGCATTAGAAAACGTACCTTTTCTAAAAATTTTTGATTTAAAACCTTCCCCCATTCTCTGTATATTTACATCTAAAAAACACAATTCAACTTCATCTACTTTATAGGTGAATTTAAAAAAAAATGTTGTATTTGAAATATAATCAAAAAATTCCATGAAATTTTCCAGGGTATTGTTCCAAAAAACACCAACATCATCCAGGAAGTGCCCATAGTAGTTTCAGTATTGTTTAAAATTTGAATTGTGAACAAATTTTTCTTCCCAATACAATAAAATGATGTTGGCATATGTAGGTGCACAATGGGCTCCCATAGCTATGCCTTTAGATTGTCTGAAATATTCCCCTTGGAAGAATATAAAATTATTGTTTAAAATCAATTCCATTAAAACAAGGCATGTACGAACTACCTTAAAAGAAATATTATTCTTGCTTCCCAAAAACTCTTCAAACCAAACTAAACCTATCTCGTGAGGAATACACGTAAAAAGATCCACAACATCCAAAGTGATAAAGCTAGAGGTGTCAACCTGATTAAAATTATTAATATGCCTTAAAAAATCCCAAGAATCCTTTAACACATTAGGATGCTCCATCACCACATTCTTGAGATGTGCATCTACATATTTTGCCAGTGGAGCAGTAATAGAACCCTCCGTAGATACAATAGCTCTGAGAGGAGGGTCATCAGGATTTTTCTGGACCTTTGGTATACCAAAAATACAAAGCACTTTGGGTTGTTCAACGTGTAAATAATTATATGTTTCCAGATCAATAAGCCCCCTCTAAAACTAAATCATTCAAACAGAGGGAAAGTTTTTTTATAAGCAATATGAATTTCATTCATAGACACTCTTTCATAGGTATATTGGTCATTTAACAAATCAAACATTGTTGCCTCATAATTAATATGATCCATAAAAACCACCCCACCCCCCCTTATCAGGCTTCATGATTCGAAGATTTTTATTTTCTCTACATAAACTGAGTGTGTGCATTTCTTCCGTAGAAAGGTTTGGACTAACCTTGTTGTACTTAAGTTTATCTCTTAGCTCCTTTTCAACCAAAACCTCAAAATTCATAAGCTGGGGGTGAAGGGGCAGATTAAACGTACTCTTCTTTGTTAAAAAAGTGGTATTTTTTCTTATATTACCATTAAAAAATACCTCTAAATTTTTCTGCCTAATAAAAATTTAAAATCCACTAATAAATTTGTTATGTTAGCCTTAACGTTAGGAATAAAAGTAAAACCTTTAGTAAATAAGTTTAAATGACCCTTAGTAATGGGAGTAAGGGTAGAATTAAAAATGTGAAAACCATCGTAACTAAACATACATTTATTAATCACTATTTCATCTGAAGAATTACCTCCATGGTGCCTTTCGACCCCTCTGGTTCTGATAACCATAATTGTAGTCTACTGGGTCCTTGTTCTTGAGTCTCTCTAATCTCCTTGGGGAGGGAAATTCTAAAGGCTGATGTATGTCATAACTATTAAACTGAGTTTCAGCTGGTAATTTGTCATACCCATGTCTCTTTCACCTCTATACTCATGTGGTCTGTTATGAAAATTACCCCATGTATTCTTTGGTTTAGGGTATTGTGTATTATTTTTGTACTCCTTTACGTCCCTTTCCACCTTTCTAAATTTTCTCTCATAAATCCTAGTACATTTTACTTCTACATCTTTCAACATTTCATGATATTTAACTCTTTCACACTCAATGCCAAACATTAAATCAGTGACAATCTTATTATTAATAATTTCAATCTGAGAAAACATTTTATCCATTTCCAACTCATTGTTTCTAATTATAGCCTTCATAATTTCAAACCCACATTTATCAAATGCACAAATAAGGTCCTTATAAAAATCCGAGTTCTCCACAACATTGTTGGGGTATTTACACACCCGTAGACCTTTAGGAATAATGTTCATTTTCAAACAATGTTTAAGATACATGTTGTCCATTTCCAATGCTTTAAACTTGAAAAGCATATTATCCAAATCCAAAATTAAAGTGGTTTAGCTGCCACTATAATTATTGTGTTGAGGTATAGGCATCTGTTTAAAATCAAGTTTAAAATCAAGAATATCTTTAAACTGAACAGTACCTGTATTGTTTTGATGTAAAACACCCGCCGAAGATTCATACTTCCATTGCTTCCATTCACAGGTTTCAAAACTGAAGTTCCAGATGAACTTGCTGGAAAAGAAATATTAGGAAAACCATCCAAACTTTTACGATGAGGCTGGACACCCTGCCCAAGCTGTGAATCCAACTGGGAAACGATTCCTTCATTCGAAGCTGAACCGGCGAGTCTCTCCTGGTTGCAGGGAATAGAAGATATCAAAGTTTGTGTTAAGGGTGTAAGCAAGCCCACAAGTTGGGATATCTGACCTACGAGCTTCCAAAGCTCACCCAGTTCACCTCCTTTAACTGCAGTTGCAGTTGTTTCGACGACAGAAGCGTCCAATGCTGAGGATTCCATGACCACACAAAAAACTAATAAACCAATCCAGTGGTCTGAGTGCCCAAGATAAAAACTAGTAAACCTAAATTAAGGCACACATGGAGCTCAGCAAAACGGACAACTGCTTTAATGAACAAGCACAAAAAACAATCCACAGCAAGCTAAATCACAGCAGCACAGCACAGCAAACAAAATTGAAGAGCACAAGCAACAGCACTATAATGCTGTAAAGTTAATCCACATACATTTTCGTCATAGTAACTTCATCAGATACCTAACCTCTCTTTCTTTGATGAATAAATAAACTAATCTAATTCAAATGAACCAATGAGTGAACAAATTCAATTACACATGCAAAATGCATTGAAACACATGAACCTTACAGGTGAAAAGTATATGAACAGCTTTAAAGTATATGAACAACATTCATGAGTTTAGAAAGGATGTTATTCAGCAGCTATTTTTTGATAACAGCAGCTGAAGAAAAAAATAGCACAATGATTTAAGCAATAGAAAGTAGAAAGTGCAGTCAAAAAACTTAGGGAGCATATGACAAAAAAAACAACCAGAGATTCTATGGAAATATTAGATATATTTTTGAAATTTTATGAAAACTGCGTAAAGCAGAGGAATATAGAAACCAAGAAAAGGCACAAGTGGAAATATTTATAGTAAACTTAACTATGTCAAGGTTAGAGGAAGATAATTAATAGGATAGGAACAGATGAAATAAAATGGTGGTGTATAATCAATCAACAGTGATGGCTCCAAGAACATATGGTATTCCTGTAGAAATTAAGAGGGAAGAAAGTAATAAAGATCTGGAATGTTTTGTTTAACACTATTGTAAAAGGAGGGGAAGCACCTGCATCTTGGAAGAAAACAATAGTGACTGTATACCCGAAAGGAGGTAAAGGCCCCTCAGACATAGCTTTGTATAGACACATTTCAATTTTAAATTATGGTTCAAAAGTGTTCCTGTCTATACTACTTAGAAGAATTGCAAAAGGATTGACAAAATTGAAAGAATAATGTGGTTTTATGGAATGGAGGCAAACTTTTGACAACATTAATGCAGCAATGATTGATTCAGAGAAAAGTAAAATGTAAGAAAACACCAGTATTTTTGGTGGGTTTGGTCTTAATGCAGAGAAAGTATTCAATACCATCAGCTGGGATTTTAAGAACAGGGCAATAGAAGCATTTGCATTCACTGATAGAATAACAGAGTTAATTGCTGAGGGACTATATTTTGGATGATACATTAAATTAAATCATATATGCCTGAGCTTTAGGGGAAGAGACCAGATGGCTTAATGGTTAAGGTCTTTACCTCCTATGCACAAGGTAAAAGGTTCAATCCTGACCTTCAACTAATGCCTGTTTGGAGTTTGCATGTTCTCCCTGTGTCTCCGTGGGGTTTCTCCCATGTCCGAAAAACCTGCTGAGTGTTTCCATCTCAAGCTCACCAATGAATGGAGCTGTGGGCAGTGGCACAGACTCTTCATGGTGCCCTATAGGGGGAAGTGGTGTACAGACCAACCACTTTGGGCATCTACTGTGGTGTGCAGTATCCTCAAGACAGGAGAACATGGATCACACACATGGATCACAGACTGTGTGCCATAGACACTTGACGGTGTAAAATATGACTCTAGGTGATTTGGTCATGTTGACTATCAGGGACCCATGCTAATGGTGGGAGGGGTATGTGGTTGTCTGGATAGCTCCAACCTGACAAACACGAACTGAGAAGATTCACTGACATGACCCGCATGGAAATGGATGACATGATGATACAGAGGAGGCTGGACATCCTATGTATCCAAAAGACAAAATGGAAGGGCAGTGCAGCAATGCCACTTAGCTTGGGATCCAGACACTACTACTCAGGTGGGGGATGAGAGGCTTCAGAAGGTGAGAGATTTCATCAGAATTAATGACAGACTCTTGGCAATCAGACTCCAGTGTAATGATAGGGCAGTATTCATAATCTCAGCATATGTCCCACAGCAGGGTGAGCAGTTGCAGGACCTACCAGATAAATCAGGACAACATGAATTAGTGTTGATAATGGGTGACTTGACTGCACATATCAGGACAGACAGAACAAGATATGTAGAGGGTGGGGGCAACAGGAATAAAGAAGGAGAAGCCATTCTAGACTTCTGTCTGGCAAATGGCTTGATAGTAGCCAACACATGGCTCAGAAAGAGAGATAGTCATAAGATCACATACAAGAGTAGCCAACATGCAACTCAGGAAGACTTCCTTCTAGTAAGGAAAAAGTCATCCCCAGTGAAACAGTCGGCCCACAGCTTGCCACAATCAGCTGGACGCAGTTGTCAGAGAAGGCTCTAAGCTCAACAGAGACCAGGCTGAAGACCTGGAAGTTGACTGGAGAGAAGGTACAGCAGTTCAAGGAATTACTCAGGGCTCTAGCACCCCAAGAAGATGAGGAAATAGGTGGAGTTGAAGAAGAGTGGCAAAGCCTAAAACTACAGAAAAGATATGTGGTCGAGCCAGGTAGGGAAATGAAGTACAAAATGAAAGCTGGTGGTGGAATGCAGAAATCCAGGAAGTCAACAAAAGAAAAAAAGGAGTGCAGGAAGAAGTGGGAGACAGAAAAAAACTGACCAGGCTAGGAAGGACTGCTGGTTGGCTAGCAAAGAAGCTAAGGAAGGCATTGCAATAGCAAAGAACAGGGAATTGGAGGCACTCTACCAACTTCTCGAAATTGACTCAGTAAGGGGCACAAAGAAACTATATCTGGTTGCAAGGCAAAGACAGAAAGATAAAGAAGATAATTAGACACCCTTCATAAGGGATGCTAGCAACAACCTGCTTACTAGTCCACAGGACATCAAAGGTGCAAGGAGTATTTCCAGCAGCTTCTGAAAGAAGAAAACCCCGCAGAAGCTGTACTCAGCAGGTTGTGATGAGGTAACAGCAGATATGATAAAGATGCTGGGTGAGACAAGGGAGAAATGGCTCCTGAGGGCACTAATTGGAGTGTGGAGAGAAAGGTGTATCCCAGATGACTGAACAATAAGTGTACTCATGCCAGTGTACAAGAACAAAGGGGGCATCCACAAGGGCAGTACAGAGGCATCAAACTCCTACCACATTGCATGACAGTTCTGCAGAGGGTGATTGATAAATGGATACGGAGAGTAGCAGAATGTGAGATGGGAAATAAACAGTTTGGATTCAGATCAGGATGCAGCACAACTGACTCAATGTTTGAATTGAGACAGATACTTGAGAAGAAGCTAGAGATGAGGAGTGAGTCCAACTGGGCATCATATGACAAGGTCCCAAGAAAGCTGATCTGGGCAGTACTGCAGTGGTTTGAAGTCCCAGATTCATTGGTAGAATTAGTGCAGGCTAAGTACAAGGACCCAGTGACTCAAGTACGAACAGAGTTTGGCCTCACAGAGGGGTTCCCAGTGGTAGTGGATGTACACCAGGGTTCAGCTTTGAGCCCACTGCTGTTCATACTGGTGATGGACTACATTAGCAAACAGATTGGAGGGGACAGATCAGCAAAGCTGCTGTATGCAGACAATGTGGCAGTACAGACAGACTGACAACAAAGGATTGGAGAATGGAATGCAAATCTGAAGGCACATGGGATGAAACTAAGCACAGATAAGATGGTGGTTATGGCAGCAAATTGGGGAAATTAGAAGAAGCTCAGAATAAAGATAGAAGGGAAGATAGTGGAACAGGTAAACAGCTTCAAGTATCCGAGAGGGGTGGTTGAAGAGAAGGGTAGTCTGAATGAAGAGGTCAAAGCTAGAATCAGAGGGGCTGCAGCCAAATCGTATAGAGTATCAGGTATAGTCTATGACAGAAGAATGCCAAAGAAGCTGAAGGGTAAGGTGTACAAGGCAGTGGTGTGACCAGTACTACTGTATGGGACAGAAACCTGGACAATAAAGACAGAACAGTTGAAGAAGCTAGAGGTGATGGAAATGAAGTGCCTGAGAAAGGTGGTAGGATGCACATTGTGGGACAGGTGATGAAATGAGGACATAAGAGCAGAAGCCAAAGTAACTCCAATTGCAGAAAAGATAAAAGAGAACAGATTACGGTGGTTTGGGCACATGTGTAAAAAAAACAGAAGACAATCTGGTGAGAAAGATTTGGGACAGACAGGAAGAAGGTAAGAAGAAGTGAGGACATCCAGCAAAGAGGTGGATGGGTTGTGTGAAAGAAGTTCTGCGACAGTCAGGCATGAGTGTTGAAGAGGGCAGGAGTGTAGTACTGAATCAAGAGAGTTGGCGACAGATAACATGATACCCCAACCCATGTAAAAAAAAATGGGAAAAAGGGGGCTGATGATGATGATGATGATGATGCCTGAGATTTAGGGGATTAGGTAGATGTTACCAAATGCATAATATGTTTAAAAAAAAAGATAATTTCTCTAGTATCCTGGACAGATTTCTCAGTCTATATACATGGGAGATTGGGTATCGTCTGAGAAAATGTTACAAGCCAAGTGGGAGTATCAAGAGCAAACAAAATAAAAAATACATAACCATTATTTCTGAAGAATGTTAAAAACTGACTTATTTTGACTGCAAGTGAAAGCTTGTTCCATCATCTTGGAAGATGCTGCGTAATGTATCCATCATGTTTTTTTTTTATTTCTATTAATAAAATAATCCAAAATACTACTACATGTCTGGAAAGCAATAACATACAGCAGAAAAGCTAGTCAGTCCTTCAATAAACTTTACTTCAATAAAAATAAGCACTTTTGTTCACTTAAACAGTATGTGAACTTCGTCAGACTCTTCACCCACAGTAACAGCTCTGTTTAAAAAGACTTGAGTACAATGATGCAATCATTACATCACTTTCTCAAGTGTCTTAAAGGTCCAGCCACCCTTTTCTTTATTTTTTTTTTTTAAAAAACATTTTAAATATAAAACAAAGACAGGTACAAGATCACACTACCTTCATATTTAAATAACTATTTTAACTCAAAACATGGTCAACATTTATTTAAAATATTACCAATCTAGTCAATGCTTTTAATGCTAAAATAGGTTTCATACTGCAGCAGTCATTCAACCCTGGATAAAAATAGGCATTAAAAATTAGTTGCCATACTAACTCTTTCTTATGCAAATAATGTTCCCAAGCCCCTCCCTCGTCTTTACTAGGACATGATCATTGACAAAATATTTAAAAAAATGATACTCATTCATGTTCACATGTTTAGCTAAGGTGTTAGATAAATTCATTTTATTAAAACAAAAAATGCGAACTAAACCAATAGGAGCGATAGTTACCACCTGGTAACTATCGCTCCTATTGGTTTAGTTCGCATTTTTTGTTTTATCAAATTCATTTTATTATAATGTTTATTCACTGATATTCATGTTCATAGATATGGTCTTTAAGTTTGCGCTCAGCTTTTCCAACATAAAAACAGGAACACTTCTGACACTGTGCTAAATAAACATCTTGCATAGATTCAGTTATAAATACCCTTAATATTGTAGGTAGCATCCCTTACCTGAAATGTGGACCCCTCATAAATGAACTTACAATATGAGCAGGCTCTACATTTTGTCATACCAGACCTTCCTCTTAGTGAACCTGTTTTTTTCTGTTCCAAAAAAGCTTTCAGGTTCTGGCCCCTCTGGAATACTAATGGAGGAATCTCCTGGATTTTATCACGTATTTCCAAATTGTCATATAACAATGTCCAATTCTTATTAAAAATGGACTTCAGGAAGCAGCTATTGGCATTAAAGATGGTCACAAAACTTGCGCTAAACTATTTCGATGTACTCGCCTCAGAGGGTTCAAAATTGGAAGTCACTATTACAACTTAATGTTGACTTCTTTCCTTAAAGAGGATAGGCTTGAAATGTCTGACCAATCTTTTTGTTGTCACCTTCTCCACCAAATCCTGAACCAGTGATTCTGGATAGCCTCTTCTGAGAAACATCATACGAAGGTTAGGACATTCTTGATGGAATTCAGAATCCAAGGAAATCATTCTGGCTGTCTGGCCCCGGTGCCCAGCCCCCAGCACAGCCAACTTCTGGACCATGAAGGGGCAGTGCTGACTGCCCATGGGTGGGGATCTCAGTCCCACTGTTGCCATCTGGGGGCACTTGGTCCTCTAATTCCCAACCACCCTCCCCATCCAAGGTGTTTACCCCCTCATGTGTCATACATCACCCCTGTCTGTTGTCTTATCTATCTTGTCTGTCTGCAAAAGCAACCTCTCCTACTCAACTTACCTCCCCAAACATACCTACAACCCTTCCCCAACATCCCACCCTCCCCTTAAAAAAACTGGGCATCTGTCCCAAAAAATATTTCGCCACATATAGGTTCATAGGGTCATACTAGGCTATCTGCCCTGGGGCATTTATAAGCCTAGCCCTAGTGTGTTTGGCTTTTGCCACCCTTTGATTTGAGTTTACTGTGCCCTTTTTAAGGTTAGTTTACTGTGCCTCTGACTAGTAGTGACACATAAGTAATCCCCAGGGTAAACCTATGATCCCCCATCCACTCGTCAAGATTCCTCTTGAAGAGAGTCAGCGAGGGGCTCTGCCTAACATGGACTGGGATTCTATTCCAGAGCAAAGGGAGCCTCTCGGTTATGACTCTGTCCCTTCAGCATGTTCTATTTATTTCTGTGCTGAGGTTCAAGTCCCTCGAGCGTGTGGCTCTAAGGGATTTGGATTTTCTGAGGTGGAGCATGTCCATTAATTCTGGGTTGGACATAGCTTTATATGTCAGGCATAGATCGCCTCAAAGTAGGCGGTATGCAACTGAGTAGAGCTGGAGTTTTTTTAACCGAGCAGCATATGGCATCTGTTTGAGTCCCTTGATCCTCTTTGTGAGGTACTTTTGGGGTCTTTCCAGTTGCTGCAGGTGTCGGGTAAGGTACATCCCAAAAGGGGAATTGTATTCTATTATGGGCCTGATGAGGGATGAATAAAGGGGCACGATGACCTCCCTTGATCTAGATGAGAATCCTTTCATGATAAGGTGGGCTATGTAGAAGGTCTTTCTAACCACTTTGGCAATGTGGTTGTCAAAGGAGAGATTACTATCAACTTGGGTCCCCAGATCCCTAATTACATCCTCTGTACTTAATGGGTTACCACCTATGTGGTAATTTGTGGGCACTTTGTTTTTGCCAAAGGGTATGACAGTACACTTTTTGGCATTTAGCTTTAGACCATGGCTCTGACACCAGTTATCCATCTCTGTGAGACCTTTTTGAAGGATGCTCATGTCAGCTGGAGAGTCAATTATGGTGCCCAGTTTGCAGTCATCTGCGAACTTGGTCAGCCACAGTCCTGCTGTGTTAGCCTGTACCTTGGAAAAATATATACCGAACAAAAGAGGTCCCAGGACTGAGCCTTGTGGGACACCACTTGTAACTGGTTTCGAGTCTGACATGGCTCCAGCAACTCTGACTCTGTGGGCTCTGTCTTTGAGCCAGTTTGCAACCCATCTTGTGACATAGGGGTTTATATTTAAGCTGGATAGCTTATCTATGATGCCCGAGTGGGGTATTGTGTCAAAAGCCTTCGCAAGGTCCAGATAGGCTGTGTGGACTACCTTCCCTTCATCTATGGCCTTGGTGACTGTTTCAAAGAAGCCACCAGGTTCAAGAGGCAGGATCTGCCCTTGACAAAGTCAAATTGGGTAGGATCTAGTGTCTGTAGGTCCCCAATGTCTTTGTTTATGAGTTCCATGATGATCCTCTCCATAGCCTTGCAGAATAGGTTAGTCAGGCTTATGGCACGATAGTTTCCAGGGTCCGTCGAGGCACCACCTTTGTGGAGAGGGACCACTGTTGCTGTACGCCATTCTTTGGGTACATATCCTGTAGTAAGGCTGAGATTGTACAGTAGTTTTACGTGAGGGTTTAGTTCCTCTTGAAGTTCATGTAGGATGGAACCTGGGACACCGTCTCGTCCCATTGAAGCAGTGTTTTTTGCTTTGGAGAGGGCGGCTTCCACCTGAGCATCTGAGATGTTAGGGAGGCTGCACTCTGCTGGGATAGATATTTGCTCTTTTGGGGGGGGGGGGGAGTTTGCACTAAACCTGTCTGCCAGGATGTTGGCAATGTCTGTGGGTTCAGTGTATTTTTTGTCATTTAAAATCAACTCTGAGCATATCTGGGAGTTGCATCCCAGGTTCCTAACATAGCTAAAAAAAGCCTTGTGATTGTCTTTAGTGTATTGTGCAATTTTTCTCTCGAAGCTGGCCTTGGATGTGGGTTCAGTGTATTTTTTGTCATTTAAAATCAACTCTGAGCATATCTGGGAGTTGCATCCCAGGTTCCTAACATAGCTAAAAAAAGCCTTGTGATTGTCTTTAGTGTATTGTGCAATTTTTCTCTCACAGCTGGCCTTGGAGGATTTTATGAGGGATGGTAATTTTTTGCTAGTACTGATCAGAGATGCCTTCCCTTTTAGGGATTTTTCTCTATCATGTAGTAGCTTCCTCCTTCTGTTGTACAGCTTATTTATGGCTGGGGTTACTATATGTTATAGTATTGGGATCTCAAGCAATGTTGAGGCACCAACTTATGGAACTCTTCCCTGAGCAGCATGTGTGAACAATCTTATATGTGAATGCCAGTGACTAAAAGCATGAATACAAAGCTGCATGGAAATACAATGCCTGGCTAAAAGAGCATCAGTCAAGATAAGAGAGTGCTTATGAATAATTCCTCTCTTTATCAAGGCATAATTATTAATATAAGCAAATATTTATGTTGAAAATAATTGCTCTAATAATCAGATATCAGACAACAGATGCAAACCAGCTATAAGACTTCACAGTGGCTTTTAGAATTGTCAGCTCAGCCTGCTATTAGGATAAAGATAGAATGGAAAGGTCACAGCAGCCTGAAACAAGGGTCACACACTGACACACACTGATGTATTATAACAGCAGGGAATGGCTCCTATTAGAAGTTGTATAAAACATGTATTAGTCAGTACTTTTCTATTTCTATCAAAGCATTCCTAAAACAATAAGTGAGAAGGTCACTGAAAAACCAGTCAGTAAAAACAAAATGAAAACTCCAGCAAAGCTAGAACTTCCACTGAGTGACCTCCCAAACCTCTTGTGTCAGAGGCACATGGAACATATGCAAATGACCCTTGTGAACATCAGGTGTTTCAGCTATTTGGTGATTCTAAATAAAACACAATCCCAGCTGAACCTCCAAAGGTCCTCTCCACTAAATCAGTAGAATTGTAGATAAGACACCAGTGAAAGGACCACCACAATTATGCAGCAAAAGAATCTTCTTTATTAAATACAAAAAGAGATGAGCGCTTTCACGTATGGACTGTACGCTTCTTCAGATCTATTTGATTAAAACTACACAATTCCTTATATAGTACAGAGTAAATGGCAAATTGCATCAATTATTCAATTGGTATTGTAATTACAAAATTAAGTGCAAAAAGCTGTTGCTAAAGTGTCAGTGCTATTGCTTAAAGAAAAGCTAACTCACTCTATATACAAACAGAAAAACAGTTTTCAAGAACAACTCAAAACATCAGAAAAAACAGACATGTAAGAAACATAAAAAATAAAAAATATATATGTATGTATGCTTCTATTTATCAGTATCACATAAAAAATCTTAATTTCTAAAAAACTCCATAAAGAGTTTTATAAGAAATGGAACATTATATCCTTTGGCTTGGAAGCAGTGTATATTCTTGTGTTTTTATATATTGTGTATATAAGCCTGGTTTGTTCCCTTATATATTACTATTTAAAACAGGGCTATTAGTGCCATAAATACCTATAATTATGTATGATCCTAATGTCTAAAGCTAAGATAGTATAACTTAGACATAGTTAACATGTGGATAGATGAATAAATAGAAAAATGAATAAAAGGAAGGGTATTAAGTCAGCACAAAGCTTCTGTCTATCTTCCAAAAAACCTGAAGCTAGGGAACAAAGTCAACTGCACTATTAGACTAGGTTAAAGGCTATCAGATATAAATATATCTGTTTATTTATCTCAAGTTAGTACTATAATCAATTGAAATGTATAAAGTGTATATAAAAATATATATATATATATCCATAGTTAGACTAAAATTATGTCTATCTAAAACATGCAACGAAACTGTATTAAGTAATAAATATTAAATAAATAAATAATCTATAGAAAATCTATTTACATTATGTATTAAAAACTTTAAGTTAAAAAATGTCATTAATGTAAAGAGACATGTGAACATGAAAATGTGTATATACATATAATAGTGTTTGTGTATTCATTTGTAAATGTATCTATTTACTAGTGTAATAAATACATAATTAGTAAAAGTAACACATATCATATATATAATATGGTATAGTCATAAAACCATTAATTAACTTTATTAAAAAATCTTAGCATATAAATATATAGAAATGTATAAAAATAAGTGTATATAAAAATATATATAAACTATGAAATATAAAATAGATCCATTCAATAAATATTAAATATCATAATTTCTAAGTATGTTAAGAACCTAAGTAGTAAACGTCAGAATGACAAAAGTATAAGTGTATATATTAGTATATCCCTAGAATGGGAATCTGATTTGTGTTGCGTAATACATATATATTCTTATATAATAATAATTACAATGTGAAATATATATAAAATATATGTTCATAGTAGTTAGAAGTTATGAGTAATATATGATAAAAATAAAAATAACGTAGACTTAGTGATATAGGTAAATCAATTGTTGAGATATATATATTTATTTTACTTTATTTTAAGCTCCTTTTTTTAAGTATCGATCTGACACTAATGTACTGATTCAGTCCTGGGCTGTAATGGGCTTTAAACCTAAAAATCCATCGCAATTCTGTACTCTCCAATTCATTAAAAGTGTCTCCTTTCCTGTTATTCATATGTACAAGTTGTAGTATTCTGAATCTGAAACTATGATTAGGATTATTAAGAATATGTTTCAGAGCATTTTCTGATCTTTCTTCTTAATGTCATATATGTGATTGTATATGCGTTCCTTTAAAGATCTAGTTGTCATTCCTATGTAGAACGCATCACAACCCTGACAGTTAGCCAAATAAACCAAGTTTGAACTAGTACAAGTTGATTTAAAATTAGGTTTAAATTTAATGTCTAGCTTAGGATGTGTAAAATCTATTTCTTTAGAGATATAGCCACACATATTGCATGTTTTACATGGATGAGTTCCTAGTACATTCTGTTTGGTAAGTTCTTCTCTTCCATCAGATAGTTTCATAACATAAATTCTACTGTATTGTTCATTATGTTTTTCAATACAAATTTGGTTTCTGGTGATTTGGTGATTCTGAATGCCCATGACTTGATTCGTCATTATAGAATGATGTTCACAAGGATAATTTGCATATATCCCATGTGCCTCTGATACAAGAGGTTTGGGAGGTCACTCAGTGGAAGTTCTAGCTTTACTGAAGTTTTCATTTTGTTTTTACTTACTGTTTTTTCAGTAACCTTCTCACTTATTGTTTTAGTTTGTTGTTTGGGATATTTTTGCAGTGACCCTAATGACACTGGACATCAGATGGGTATAACAGCCCTGTGTTTCTTATTCTTAGTTAAACACTCTGCTTGTGCTGTGCTGATGAGGTCATGACAAGGCTGAAATGTGCATATCCACAGCTAGTGCGGTTGGGCTTTGTTGGCCTGAAATTGTCCATTAAAATGATGAATCAAGTCATGGACATTCAGAATCGCCAAATAGCTGAAACACCTGATGTTCACAAGGGTCATTTGCATATATTCCATGTAACTCTGATACAAGAGATTTGGGAGGTCACTCAGTGGAAGTTCTAGCATTGCTGGAGTTTTCATTTTGTTTTTACTGACTGTTTTTTCAGTGACCTTCTCGCTTATTGTTTTAGTTTGTTGTTCGGAATATTTTTGCAGTGACCCTAATGATAATGGACATCAGCTTGGTATAACAGCCATGTGTTTCTTATGCTTAGTTAAACACTCTGCTTGTGCTGTGCTGACGAGGTCATAACAAGACTGAAATATGCATATCCACAGCTAGTGGGGTTTAGCTTTATTGGCATGAAATTGTCCATTTAAATGACGAATCAAGTCATGGGCATTCAGAATCGCCAAATAGCTGAAACACCTGATGTTCACAAGGGTCATTTGCATATATTAAGAGCCAGCAGAAAGTAAAAAACACAAATTATTTGTTAGTAAGCGCTTTCGGTGTGGACAGTGCCTCACCTTCCTCAGACAAAAGGTAAAAATCAATTAACATCCTTTAAATAGACAAATTAAAAATGAATTATTCAATTATTGTACCTAACATGATTTGTTAAAGGGTGAGTGACTTTACTTGTGAAAAGCAAGTCATTTTTTCAGATGTTTAGGCGTCTCACTCAAAAAACATGTTACACTAAATATGATTTAAACCATGACATTGTCACTTACAATACATCAACTTAAACATTGTACAAATCCACAAGCAAAAATATAAATGTAAACATGTAAAAGTATAGAAATATATATTTTAAGGTGTTGGAATGTGAAAATATACGAATATGTGTGTATATTATGGGGTGAGCAGTCAAAGAAATATGTATGTATACCTCATACGGCATTATGAAACTGAAATGGCCAGTTGAGTACTCTTTACTGAATGGTACCGATGTGGATGTAAATGTGACTATAGCACATCAACCAACAGTAAATAGATACATTTAAGACATGTATATTGTGTTTTGTTTGTTTGGTTTTAAATGAGTTTATTCGGATTCCACTCACCCTTAATATGTAGTTTATGCTAAGTTATATATAAATAAATTCTTTTACTATCTTAAAATTACCATTCTTTTAGTAACTTAAAATTAATATTAATTATTACTATTCATTAATATGTATGTTCACAACACAGTATCTATTTACTGTTGGTTGATGTGCTATAGTCACATTTACATCCACATTGGTACCATTCAGTAAAGAGTATTCAACTGGCCATTTTAGTTTCATAATGCCATATGAGGTATACATACATATTTCTTTGACTGCTCACTCCATAATATACACACATATTCATATATTTTCACATTCCAACACCTTAAAATATATATTTTTATACTTTTACATGTTTACATTTATATTTTTGCTTGTGGATTTATACAATGTTTAAGTTGATGTATTGTAAGTGACAATGTCATGGCTTAAATCATATTTAGTGTAACATGTTTTTTGAATGAGACGCCTAAACATCTGAAAAAATGACTTGCTTTTCACAAGTAAAGTCACTCACCCTTTAACAAATCATGTTAGGTACAATAATTGAATGATTCATTTTTAATTCGTCTATTTAAAGGATGTTAATTGATTTTTACCTTTTGTCTGAGGAAGGTGAGGCACTGTCCACACCGAAAGCGCTTACTAATAAATAGTTTGTGTTTTTTACTTTCTGCCGGCTCTTATTGTGTTCCCAACGCTCAGCTTTTTACCAGTTTGTGTTTCGTTTTTCACTGTTTTGACTCATTTGCATATATCCCATGTGCCTCTGATACAAGAGGTTTGGGAGGTCACTCAGTGGACGTTTTAGCTTTGCTGGAGTTTTCATTTTGTTTTTACTATCAAAACATTCCTAAACTATATGTATAAAGAATGCAAATAATGTAAAATATATGATTTGTAAAATGTTTATATATGCCATAAACATCAAAGAATCAGGAAATGTACATTATTCTATTTCATACGTTGTCTATAGAATAAATGACAGGAGCAGATGTTGTGCCTTACACATACATGCTGCAGATTTTTATATGAAGTTTCTATTAAGTTTTGTATTATTTTGTAAGTTGCAAACTTTCATTAATTCTGAATTATTCAACAGTAATAATAAGGTAAATATGAACTGCAGCTGTAACAATAATGAATAGTCTTTCTCATTATGTTAGACAATTAAGAAGTAAAACTATATGATGACAGAGCAAGCTAAAGCAAGAAAAGCTGATATCTGTACTTATCACCAAAAAAGGAAAACCTGTTATAGTAGCAACTTTTAAAATAGTCTGTTGTAATAGCAATTCGAAAGTAGCTGCATCCATGACCAGATTAGGACACAGTGTATGTCAAAAGAGACAGGACTGCATCTTTCAAGATTGTATAAAAAGTGCTATACTCACTTGTAAACTTTGTCAGTCAGTCAATCAGTCAGCTACACAATTAAATAAACTGTATTGACCCAACTGGAGATGCCTTGCTTGCTGATCATTTATTTATTTTTTGTTCTTCTAACTGCCTGTATTTGCAGTGCTCATAGATACCTTTACAGTTTTTGGTGCCGAAACCCAGGAGGAAGCAAAGCAGAAAGTACAGAAGTTAAAAAGTTGAAGTAAAAGGGAAAGGTTGACTGACAGAGGTCAGCGAATGAAGGAAACACAAACAAATCCTGAATCTGGATCAGTTTTCCTCCATGAGACCCATCCACAGAAAAGGGAGGTGGAAGTAAAAGCTGGCCAGCGAATTCCCAAGAAGGGACTTCCACACTGCCGCAACAGGATGAGGCCTTACCTTTTTCTTTTGTTTATTAATGTAGAATGCACTAAAGCTTTGTTCTCCTATAATTAACCGTGTAATCTGTAATTTATGAGGCATGCAGTTAAAGGAATTTGCACAGGAATAAGATTTTTAAATGTGGCTGGCAAGGCATCACAGTTGTTATTGCAACCAGAAACTAGACCTGAAAAACTGAATTTTAAAAGTAACAGTATGAGAGACATAAACCAAGATATTATACTAGAAAAAGTACATGTAACCAGATCTAGAAATAAATATTTATTAAGATTTACTAAACCATTTCAAGAAAAAAAAGTCTCAAGAGATATTTGAAAGTGTTACTGAGGAAATGTCTCAGGACAAAATCTGACAGTTTTGTTTCATTCTCTAAAAGAATAGAGATGTCAGTCTCTAAAAGAATAGAGATGTCAGATTCTAAAAAGGATACCCCAGATAAGGTTAAGGCAAGGTTAATTTTATCTCCTAATTTTCCCAGATTTGAAGATGTTATAAACCAAGCAGATAGTGCAGGTGGTAATAATTCACATACAGGGGATGCACAATTTTTATTAGATAATATTCATGAATGGGTCAGTCAGAAGCAACAAATGTTAAGGGAAAGAGTAGTCCTATTCATAAACTGCCTTCTTTGATTTATGAGTTTACAGAGTCGGGGAAAACCAAATCAAAATAAAAGAGATTTAGTTAAGAAAACAGTCATTCCAGCTCTCTTACAACAGTTTTTTTTGTGTACATTAGAACACAGAACTATAGAAGCTTTGTCAAAAAAATGTTCCCACTTACAGGAAAGTGTAGAAAAATCAAACAGACAGCAGATGAACTAAAAGCTTTACATAATGAAATTAAAGAAAAAGAACACCAAGGCAGCATGCTCAGATATGGGTAAGAGACCACTTAGCTATGTATTTAATAAATACAGGAGTTGCAGTTAGCGTTACTACAAGAACATTCCCAGAAACAAGAACTATAAACTTGCAAGGGTTGGGAGGAAAAATCTTTCAAGCTCAAGTGAGTCTCCCTGTAGAAACAAAGATAGGGGAAGATACCTTCCACCATGCATGGGTATCAGGTCCTCCTCTACAAAACATCACTGGAAATGACATCTTGAAACAAAGAGGTTACATTATAGATTTGTGTAACAGAAAATTGATTAAGGGACCATTAAATGAAGTATTAGTCATCTCTGAAGCATTATGCAAACAGTGTCAAAGATTCAGGACAATATGATTTAGTTGAGTTATTAAAAACACCAAAGCAGGAGTTGGGTCAGATAATCTATTGCTATCAGGATATTTTGCCAAACATAGGAATGATTGTGGAAAAGTCCCTGACTTTATTCTTAAAGTAAGAGGCAGTCCCAAGACACCTATAAAACAATATCCGGTAAAGAAAGAGGCAGAACAGGCAATACTAAATATTCTGAAAGCTTTAGAAGCTCAAGGGGTAGTGAGAAAAGTTAATTCACCAGCTAACAGTCCATATTGGCCTGTACAGAAGCCAGATAGAAGTTATCGTCTTACTGTTGATTACAGAGAACTTAATAAAGTGATACTTCGTTATTTGCCAATAGTAGGAAGCATGCCTGATCTTATTGCTCATATTCAGGAAAAATGAACATTTTATCCACATTAGATCTGAGTAATGGTTTCTGGAGTATTACTCTGGATAAAGACTCACAATGAAAATTTGCGTTTACTGTAGAAGGTCAACAATATACTTGGACAAGAATGCCTCAAGGTGTTCATAATGCTCCGACAATTTTTCATCATGTACTGCAGGAAATACTAACACTACTAGAATGTAGACCTGCTTTTATTTAGTACATGGATGACATACTTGTAGGAACAGAGACTGAAAATCAGAACTTAAATGCACTATCAGAAATTTTCCAAGCAATAAGACGAGCAGGATTAAAACTGAACCCTAAAAAGAGTCAGTTTATGAACACTTCTGTTACCTTCTTGGGTATCACAGTATCATCAGGACAAAGAAGCATTACTAAAGACAAAAAGCAATTGACTAGACAGTTACTACCAATTCCGGTTACTGTCACAGGGTTAAGGCAAGCCCTAGGAATCTTTGGATTCTCAACGGAGTGGATATCAGATTATGCAGGAAAAACAAAACCCTTGACTGATATGCTTAAAGGAAACAAAAAGGTGGATGAACATCTCAATTGGAATGATGAGTCACTAGTAGCTTTCTCTAAGGTCAAGGAAGGGCTCATTTCTGCACATAGTTTTAGTGTCCCAGAAAGAGATAAAGAGTTCATCGTACAGTTTGGACACAATGGTCTAACTATGATGGCCATAGTGCTGCAAAAGAGAGGATCTCAGTATCAGGTTTTAGGTTATTATTCCCAAGCTATGAATCCAGTTGAGAAAGGAATGAGAGAATGTGAAAAGCAAGCCATCATAGCAGAATGGTGTACTGAAGTAACACACCATATGATTCAGGGCTCTCCAATTGTGCTACAGACCAAACATACCTCAGTGAAATACATGTTAGAAGGAAATCCAGAGGGCAGGGATAATGCATGACTTGGTAGAATCACTGTAAGTCTTGCAAGTCAGGAAGGAGGAATCAGAGTAGAAATCCCTCAGATTAAGTTTTTACCAGAACTATTTAATTACCAAGAAGAATCTCATGAATGTCCTGACTTGGAAAATGAGGAGGAACACTATTGAAGGAGCACCAGAATTGTACACAGATGGATCCAGATTCTGGAGCTCTGAAATAGGGTATTTTATGACAGAATTGGTAATCTACAATGCAGAGACCAAAGAACACAAGAAAGGTAGTCTCCCAGGGGGATGTTCAGCACAAAGAGCTGAACTAGAAGCAGTTAAACAAGCCATGTTATTGTCCAGACCTGTAAATATTTATACAGACAATGAATATGTAGCCTGAGTCCTATCATCTCTTCCCATTTGGGCAAGGGAGAGGTTTGATTACAGCTGATGGTAAACCAGTCAGTCATCAGAAAGTTCTGACAGAAAGTTGGAGTTTGATAAAAAATGACAATCCTTCTACAGTGAGTATAAATAAGGTCAAAGCTCATACCAAAAATGAGGTGTCAGGCTAATAAAATAGTAGACCAGCTAGCAAAAGAAGGGGCCTTGACTCCAAACAAACTTATTCAATACAAAATGTTCCTCAGTACTGGGCATGAAAAGTAAATAACATGGAAGACAAACAAAGAAGGGAAATGGTACAAAATATTTTGAATAAGCGCCAAATACAAATAGACTCACCTCTAAATCCTTTACATTGTACAACTTACTTTTGTAAAAATCAGTGTACACAGTATGAGCATAGAGTGGAAAGTAAGGTAGGTAAAATCATCGAAATCCAGTGTGATGGGATCATCATAACACCTACTCTATGTGGATTAACAGTGATAGGAACAGTTGAAATGAAACTGTTATGTGGTCCTGAATTTGAACAAGGTGCTCATGTGACCTTAAATGCATAAACAAACAAATAAAGATAATCAGCAGTTAGGAAGCTTAATAACAATTCTAAGAGAACAGCCAAACATCATCAGGAAAGAGAAAACAGAAGAATTTGAAATAGTACAAAGAGGTGAATGGAAATGGGTTAGATTTCCAGAACCTCTGTCGGTACCAGGAGAATTCAAAAAAGGTCCTTTACATAGAGTACAAATAATTGAGCCTGAAAAGGGAAAAATGTTGTTAACTTATTATCATAATTTCCTAGGTCATCCAGGAAGGGAAAGACTACAACAAATCGTTAGTTCGAGATTTAAATGGGAAGGAATGGCAACAGACATCCAAAATCATATACATAGATGTCACATGTGCCATGCACAATGTAGGAAAACAAAATAGGACAAAACAGTATAGACTCCCACGAGCATCTGGTACAAATGGATTTTGTAGGACCTCTTCCATTAACACCAGGAGGGTTTTGTTTCTTACTTACTTTTTTAGATAAATATACTGAATAGGTGGAAGCTCAAACAAAAAGGAAAATGCAAATTCAGTAGTTAGAATAGTAAGTAAAAGGATCATCCCAATATGGCGAGTACCCCGAGAAATACATAGTGATCAAGAGACTCACTTTACTGGAAAAGTGACAAAACAAATGTGTAAAACTTGGGGAATCAAGCAAAGGTTTCATACTTCTTACCATCCCCAGAGTTCTGGAAAAGTCAAAAGAGCTAACAGAACTCTGAAGGAAGGATTAAGGAAAATTATTTCTGAGTATGGGAATCATTGGGTAAAATATTTACCCAACTTTTTGATTAAGATGCAAAATACTCCTCAAGGGTGTGGGTTAACTCCACATGAACTAATAATGGGTTGACCTATGAATTTACAAGCAGGAGAAATCCCTTATGGGTTACCATTAGAAGAAACAAAATTGTGGGACCACCTCCAAGACAAAATCAGTTGGGCAAAAGGGAGAGTCTGGGAAGCTGGACATGCCCATAATCTAGAACTTTGTAAACAAAATCTAGATTTGAGAATCGAGGGAGGTACAATTGGAGCAAGGAGATCTTGTAATGGTCTGCCAATTTGGAAAATCAAGCAAATAGAATTCAAAATGGATAGGACCCTACGTTGTTACCAAACTGGGGTCAGTCCAGCCGTATAAAAATCAGCCACCAAAAATGGTTGGATTCATAAAGATCATGTTAAAAGATTAAAATGGAGGGGAGAAAACTGAGCAAGTTTTGAAAGTAATAACTGATAAAAAGGGACATAATATCAGATAAAACTAATAGGAACATGATTATTTTCTCTTACAGGTAATTTCAAGAAGAAATATTGAATCATGAACATCCTGATATTAATCATGATCCAGATGAGTTTTTACTCCTCAATACAAGGAAAGATGGACTTCAGTACCTTTACCAAATCACTGAAATTGTACTCAGAAACTTTGAACGTTAAACAATACTGGATCCATGTTGCAATACCACAAGATGCAAACAGTAGGAATTCTATTTTGAACTATTCCATCTACCTTTCTGGAAATGTTGAATCTCACAAACCAAGACTGTGTTCCAAGGAATGACTTTTTCCCAAAGACACACTCTTTCTTTAGGTTTGTCCATACAGCTGTGGCTGCTGATGTTTGTTTACAAGGAAAAGGAACATGTAATCACCCATTTATTGGAAAAAGTTCTTGTAGTATTATTTATGCTACCTGAAATACCAGTGAACATTGTTTTAAATGTTTTAGTAATAAAACTTGCTGTACATTTAAAAAAAAGCTAAAACTAAACATTGGGTTACATGGATGGTTCCAATCCGAGCAGGCATATATTACATATGTGGTAATAAAGCCTACAGATGGCTTCCTGAGAAATGGACTGGATTGTGTTATTTGGAACATGTAATTCCATCCATTAGATATACTGCTACATTGCCTAATTCTAATATTAGAAATGTTAGATTAAAATGACAGGAGTATCAATCCTTCCATTCTATGGAGAAGGAAAAGCTATTTGGGAAATTAGAAAACTGACAGGTCTATTAAAGGAATTAAAAGTTAACATAGAAATAACTGCCATGAGAAATGTGGTCTTAAAAAATGTATAGTATTACATTTTGTGCATTGGTAGGAGAGGAAAGTTGTACTTATATTCCTGATAATGAACCTAAAATCAGGAGACACCTCAAGCTAACTGAGGAAGTTGCTTAAGAAGCACAAATAGAGAAAGAAACATGGTTCTCTTGGCTGAGTGGTTCTACCAGTGGCTGGGGAGGAAAAATAATGCAGCTTATACTGGTCATAGTTGCCATTTTAGGATGTGCAAGGCTAATAATTGTTGTCATCAAGTGCAGAATCGAATGTATAAGATGACAAACAGTACAGGTTTTAACAGTGAACTAAGTGCATCAGGTCAAAAAACATTGTATGGTTTATGAAGTACTCTGAACCAATGAAACTTGATGATATTCACTGAATAAAGTTAACAAACATGAGTTCTCATATCTGTTCAGGGGGAAATCTGTTATAGTATTGGAATCTCAAGCAATGTTGAGACACCGGCTTACGGGAATCTTCCCTGAGCAGCATGTGTGAACAATCTTATATGTGAATGCCAGTGACTGAAAGCATGAATAAAAAGCTGCATGGAAATACAATGCCTGGCTAAAAGAGCATCAGTCAAGATAAGAGAGTGCTTATGAATAATTCCTCTCTTTATCAAGGCATAATTATTAATATAAGCAAATATTTATGTTGAAAATAATTCCTCTAATAATCAGATATCAGACAACAGATACAACCCAGCTATAAGACTTTGCAGTGGTTTTAGAATTGTCAGCTCAGCCTGCTATTAGGATAAATATAGAATGGAAAGGTCACAGCAGCCTGAAACAAGGGTCACACACTGATACACACTGATGTATTGTAACAGCAGAAAATGGCTCTTCCATTATAAGTTGTATAAAACATGTATTAATCAGTACTTTTCTATTTCTATCAAAACATTCCTAAACTATACGTGTAAAGAATGCAAATAATGCAGAATGCATATTTTTTAAAATGTATATATATGCCATAAACATCAAAGAATCAGGAAATGTATATTATTCTATTTCATATGTTGACTATAGAATAAATGACAGGAGCAGATGTGCCTTACACATACATGCTGCAGATTTTTATATGAAGCTTCTATTAAGCTTTTGTATTACTTTGTAAGTTGCAAACTTTCATTAATTCTGAATTATTCAACAATAATAATAAGGTAAATATGAACTGCAGCTGTAACAATAATGAATAGTCTTTCTCATTATGTTAGACAATTAAGAAGTAAAACTATATGATGACAGAGCAAGCTAAAGCAAGAAAAGCTGATGTCTGTACTTATCACCAAAAAAGGAAAACCTGTTATAGTAGCAACTTTTAAAATAGTCTGTTGTAATAGCAATTTGAAAGTAGCTGCATCCATGACCAGATTAGAACACAGTGCATGTCTAAAGAGGCAGGACTGCATCTTTCAAGATTGTATAAAAAGTGCTATACTCACTTGTAAACTTTGTCAGTCAGTCAATCAGTCAGCTACACAATTAAATAAACTGTATTGACCCAACTGGAAATGCCTTGCTTGCTGATCATTTATTTTTCTTTTTTTTCTAACTGCCTGTATTTGCAGTGCTCATAGATACTTTTACACCATACATAGCTCTCCATTTTTCTCCCATGTATAGTGCCATCAGTCAATCATCCCATCAATTAATCAACAAAGTTATATTATACACACCCCTCCCTGTTGGATGTGAGGCTCCAAATTCCAAAATGTCCACATCATGCACAGCTGTTGCTGTCCAAGAAATCCCTATTGTTTTTCCCTCTGCTTGCCCCCTTTTCACCACTTTCCTATCACCCCCCTTTTTTTTGGAAATAGCGTGGGTTTAAGCGGGACTAAGGACCGCTTGATATCATGGAGCATCTTGTAAACCCGCTTAAAACTGCTTTAATCAGCTCATCTGATTCTGACGCTGTTATCCACATCAATAAAATGATCACCCCTTCTAAGTCTCGAACCCAGGACCCTGTGACCCACAGTACACTATATTAGCCCACTAGGCAAAGGGGCCAACTCAGCTTTAGAAAGTAGCTGCTGTTTCTATAAATATATAATGCATTTTTGTGATGTTACATCAACACAAACTTACACCCCTGCCAAGTATTGAGCACAGGACCTTGTCAGCTACAGCATAGTGCATTAGCCTACTAGGCCAAATCAGCTGTGGAGTGCTTTTATAAATATATCATGCATTACAGTGATGTCACATCAACAAAAATTTACACCCCTGCCAAGTATTGAACACAGGACCTTGTCAGCTACAGAATATTGCATTCACCCACGAGGGTGACTCCGTTCTGGAAACGTGCATGTGTTTTTCCAAACATATCCTGATTGCCAGTGACAAATTGCTGCTACATATAATGGGAGTAAATGACAGCATACTTGGGCCTGTGATGCAGACACCAAACCAGTACACAGCCACATAAATGCAGATGGATGTACAGGAGGCCTATGATATCAGGTAGAGCTGACAACTGCACAGACTACTGCAGAATGTCCACAGTTGTGCCCCCTACTTATGGCAGGTTTGTCATAAAACCTATTCTGTATGCTGAAGTACTGGCAAGTCAGTGCCAACTGGGGTTAAAAAATCATGACATACAGGTCAGTGTCACATGTCATACCCTTCCGAACCCACATGTCCATGCCAATCCTGTGTAAGACACTGTATGTATGCACATATGTCTTGCAAATCCTCCTGCCATATTAATGACTCAGTAGCTGTATCTGTTACATTCCTACAATGTGTCACAGCTGGACATGCCCAGTCCAGTCTGTTGCATGACAACTACATACATGTCAATGCAACATAGGAATAAATGAGCACTGCAACGTCCAGAAAAACTGGTTGCTGCTACCACAGTCACTGCCACCCATAGTAGTATGTTAAAGACCTGGAGGGTGGGACACATGTTATAAATATGAATACGTGCCCTAAATGTCACCTACCACTCTCTGGATGGCACTATTATTTAACATATGTACCAGATGCACATGCCTCACCTGGACTGTTATGGGTACCCTTACCCTGGCCATGCTGTGACACAAGAGCTGACTCTGCTGCCTCACTGACATTAACAGCTTGCTGTTCCCCCAGTGTCTTCACAATCCCTAGTAAGACTCCTGGCCAGAATGCAGCAGTATGTTCAGCTAGCTGCTACAGACCTACCATACCTCCCAAACAGCTGGAACAGGGCATCCACACAACACCCATACATAAAGGGTTGGGGGGAATGATCAGGTGAAAGGGACATGCGACACAGTCTCCCCTACAAACATACACAGCTGATAGACCAGCATCAACTGCAGCAGCCTGCACATTCCGATAAAAAGGATGTATGACACTCACATCTGCCTGTCTCCTTACTGACCCCAACACACATTGTTAAACAGGACACTGCTACAGAATCAGAAAGTGTGTTAACAATGGCTAGACATAGCATGCAAAACTGTGGACATATATCAATCCAAACAGTTGACAGTATTTCTACCTACCCTCTGTGATGCTGCAGCTCCCACACCTCGATAATGTCCTCCTCACAGGCCAGGAAAAGGGGCAAGACCTACATGAAGGCCTTAATTATAGCACTGTGTTTCCATGCCATTAGCTAATGAAAAGGCAACCCAGCTGTTCTAGATGCTATCAGCAAGTGTGAGTCACAGATCGGTGCACAGGCATTCACCTGTTCATGAGCATTACCTACAAAGGCAAGCTTATTCATATGGTAAACAGATTTGAGCCTTTCTTCATGAGACAGACTGCAATTTCCTACTAAAAGTACCACTGGATTTCTTCTCACAAAGGAGTACAGCACTATACCAGCTATGTCATATAATTAAGCATGCAATGGGATGCAGATGGGAGATACAGTCATGGCAAATAGGAATTTCAACAGTAGATCTCAACAAATATCTTGAAATGACATGTTGCTGTTATTCTGCTGTCCAGCACCTGCAGCTGTCCCTTTTAGCTCTGTCTGCAGTGGCATAGATCACAGCTCTTGCCCCTGAGTCACCCTAGCAATGGTCAGTTCACATATGAATGCCACTGGATTGTCTGTTGTACAATAGTGAAAGTAGGTGCTGGTGGATACAGCTGGCATATCACATCATGTACTGTCAGTGAGCCCCTCTCAGTGTGTGAATGTCATACATGCTTAGTTCAAAGATTGTCCAGGTGTCCCTAACCATTCCTGATGTATTCTGGCTAGGTCACTGTGTACTCCACACCTGTATGTCATTCCTTGACATTTATGGTTAACATACCTGTTACCCCTGCAGCAGGACAGCAGGTTATAGGCAGTAGTAGTGGGAGGACACTGGCTCTGCTTCAGCAGTAGTGTGTACATACTGAGAATACAATGTAAGGTAATAAATACAGTACCAGATATTAATGTACCATTGCTGTGTTCTGAGGGGTCTGGCATGTCACAGACACATTCTCCTCACTCTGGGGACAACCATCCTGTATTGTCCAACTGGTTCCCATAAATCCACATTTGTCTGCCAGGGGGTCTACATATATCAGGCATATGTAGACATTCTGCAAACATCTGGGTATTGCAGATGTCAGACACCTATGAGGAGGACAGATTACACCACATATGCACTGCTCACAGTTATTGTGCAGCACAGATGTTGCTGGAATTTCCACATGCACTTGTAGTACCACTCACAAATTTGTCAGATGCAGGCTGTATGACATGGCACTGTAATGTTGCCCATACAGGGTACACCACACTCGATAGCAGTGATGGGTGTGGACACACAACAACACAGTCTGTCACAGCACTCAGGCCATAACCAGTATACCTGGTACCATATGAGGTTACCAGGTTATGGGCCCTGATCACCTATATGCTTAGGCCAGATGTTAGCCCATGTGTATGCAAGGCAGCACCTGATCCCCCAGTCCAATGAGGACACAAGTGGTATCCCAAGGGTGTATGTGCAGTTAACCATCCAGTTATCCAGGTTCCACCTGCAAAGATGTAAATAGCTACCTTGCCTGATGTGGACAGGGTGACCATTCCACAGCAGGGTGAGTGTGTGGGGCACACATCTGAGCTGCCAACAAGCCCAGTTCATGTCACACACCAAGGTGAGGGTGTATGTGTGTGTGTTAACTGAGTGGAGCATGACTTGCACTTATGCAGTAGTCTCAGCAATGTTGAGTCCGTGATTGCCTTGCATGCCACACAGAGGTCACCTCTGAGGAGTATGTTTGAAACTGGGTAAGAGGTTGGGCATATAGCCTATATATATATGGTATATATTTGAGGCCCTGGTATTCCCTGGTGGAGAAACTATGTGATGTCCTCAGCTGCTACATGTATTGTGTGATGTGAATGATGAACAGGGAATTATACACAACAATGTGCCTTATTGGGTGGAATACAGGGATGTTCTGACCCCATGTCCCTTGATGGCATACCCTCATGTATGAGGTGGGCCACATAGATGGATTATCCTACAACAGATGCAACGGTGTGGTGAAATTTCAAGTTGGCAAATACCTGTGTCCACAGATCCCTCATGACTGCTTGCCTGCCTAGGATGTTGTTAGTACTGTGATAATATGTGGTGAGGTCATTCTCCCCAGAGGGGTTGACACTGTATTTCCTGGTATGTGGCCTGAGCCAACATGTCAGGCAACAGTCATGTATCTGTGTGACATACTCCAAGGCAGATGTCCACATCAGTAGGGAATTTGGTGACAACAAACAGCATGTATTCATCTGCAGACATGGTCACCCATAGGCCAATGGCCATTACCTGCACCTCAGAAGTGTACATCACACATGACAGAGGCCCAAACACAGACTAACAGGTTACACCACTAATTATGGGTCAACTACTTGAGGTGGATTCCCCTATGTGGAATAGGTGGCTTGTGTCAGTGTGCCAGTGTACTACCCCATGGCAACATATGGTGTGAGCATACTTGGGAGTGTATATCTATGATGGCCAGGTGGATTATACCATCAAAGACATTGTTCAGGTCAACAAAGGCAGTTTGCACTGTCTCCCCCCAGTCCATGGCTTTGGTGACTGTGTCATAGACGTCAACTGAGTGCAACAGACAAGAACCCTTTCTTGACAAAGCATTACTGTGCATGATGGAGTGTGTGCAGTTCAACAATGTCCTTGTTAATGGTGTTCAGTATAAACTGTGCTATGGCCTTGCAGAACAGCCTAGTTAGGCTGCTGGGTCTATCATGGACTGAGTGGTGGACACCCCACCTTAGTCTAAAGGAGTGACAGTGGTTGTCCTTCAAATGGCTGGGACAAAGGCAGTAGTCAGGCCTCCTTTGAACAGAGTGCCTTATGGTGTTGCAAGGTTATGGTTGGGGTCATGTAGGATGCATCCGGTGATGTGATAGGCTCCCATGGCAGATGTCTACCATGACTTTCACATGGCAGTGGTGACATTTTCCCTACATATAGGAGATGGGGAAGTACTGTGGACATCCTGATGTACTGATGGCTAAGACAGGGGGTGAAGTCTACACTGACTCTGTCAGGCATCTAGTATGCAATATCTACAGCACTGGTATAGCTGGTGTCCTTGACCACCACAAGTGAGCAGATGCAGGTGCTTCCTGTGATGTTTCAGGCATATGTGCAGTAGGGGAGATGATTGTCTGTAGTGGATGTCGACAATATAAGCTCTGTGTCTGTTGTGCAGGTTTCCCGGACTGATCCCAGTCACATGTTCACTCTAAAGAGATATTGCTCCAATATGGGCACCTGCTGCTACTTTGTCATGGACAGCAGTAGGTCATCCCTGTTATGGGCATTATGTATTGCAGATATCCACCAGACAGGTGAATATACCCTAGCAGAGGATGATGAAGTCCTGTCATGTAAACCTGACTCCATGTATCTGCACAAATGCACATATAGCACTTGTGTGTATGTGTGGATATTGCTGCCAGTCCTTAATGAGGGGTTGGAGGCTGTGAGGCTGTGAATTCCCCTCAGGAGGATATACTCCACATTTGAGGTGTATGTATGGCTGACCCTAGCTAGAATGGTATTGTGAGAGAGAATGGTATTGTGAGAGATGGTGACTGCAAACATGACCACATGATGGTTGCTTTGCCATGGAGGATTACTGTAGGGATGCTCCAGTGGTAACCCATGTGGTGTAATATCAACTGCAAAACACTTTCAACTCATGCAGGGGTAGCTCCAACTGCACCAAAGTGTTTGTAATTCCACTGTTGATGGCTCTCTGGCCATTTGTGTGCTGGCATGGGTACATCTTCCAATGTATGTTTGGGTCATTAAACTGACCCCAGGATGAGGGCATAGACCCAAATAATAATACAGTTGATGAGGTCCATACAGGAAGATTGGGCTTCCTAGTCACATATGGTGGCCGGTAGCTAGCTATGAGTTGAATAGATGTGCTGTAGTGTCCCCTGTGCATCTTACTGGCTGTACATTGTAGAGGTATGTATGTGTCTCATATATTGAAACCCCATGTCTCATGGCATTACCCACTACACTTTGGGTTCTGAATATGTGACTATAGAATAAATGACAGGAGCAGATGTGCCTTACACATACATGCTGCAGATTTTTATATGAAGCTTCTATTAAGCTTTTGTATTACTTTGTAAGTTGCAAACTTTCATTAATTCTGAATTATTCAACAATAATAATAAGGTAAATATGAACTGCAGCTGTAACAATAATGAATAGTCTTTCTCATTATGTTAGACAATTAAGAAGTAAAACTATATGATGACAGAGCAAGCTAAAGCAAGAAAAGCTGATGTCTGTACTTATCACCAAAAAAGGAAAACCTGTTACAGTAGCAACTTTTAAAATAGTCTGTTGTAATAGCAATTTGAAAGTAGCTGCATCCATGACCAGATTAGGACACAGTGCATGTCTAAAGAGGCAGGACTGCATCTTTCAAGATTGTATAAAAAGTGCTATACTCACTTGTAAACTTTGTCAGTCAGTCAATCAGTCAGCTACACAATTAAATAAACTGTATTGACCCAACTGGAAATGCCTTGCTTGCTGATCATTTCTTTTTCTTTTTTTTCTAACTGCCTGTATTTGCAGTGCTCATAGATACTTTTACACCATACATAGCTCTCCATTTTTCTCCCATGTATAGTGCCATCAGTCAATCATCCCATCAATTAATCAACAAAGTTATATTATACACACCTCCCTGTTGGATGTGAGGCTCCAAATTCCAAAATGTCCACATCATGCACAGCTGTTGCTGTCCAAGAAATCCCTATTGTTTTTCCCTCTGCTTGCCCCCTTTTCACCACTTTCCTATCACCCCTTTTTGGAAATAGCGTGGGTAAGGGACTAAGGACCGCTTGATATCATGGAGCATCTTGTAAACCCGCTTAAAACTGCTTTAATCAGCTCATCTGATTCTGACGCTGTTATCCACATCAATAAAATGATCACCCCTTCTAAGTCTCGAACCCAGGACTCTGTGACCCACAGTACACTATATTAGCCCACTAGGCAAAGGGGCCAACTCAGCTTTAGAAAGTAGCTGCTGTTTCTATAAATATATAATGCATTTTTGTGATGTTACATCAACAAAAACTTACCAGGTTGACCAGGTAAGACTGGGGTGCTCTCTGCAGCTTTCAACCATGTCTGTGTGACTGCACAAATGTCTGCATTGGCCAAGGTTAAGAATGCTTGCAATGAGGGCAGAGTCATGTGTACGTCCCTAGCGTTTTGCAGCATGGCCTTCAATGTGTGCTGCTCTGACAGTTGTATGTTGGTAGTGATAACTTCACCACTTTTACTAATGGAGTCACTATGGGGGTGGTGAGAACCCTTGCCAGACACATGGAGGCCAGTGAAGACAGATGGAGGCCATCTCTTGCAGAGCATTGTGGTAAGCTGACCATATCATCCCAGACTCACAGGTGCTGGAACCCCCCTGAAATATCACAGGTTAAAGGCCACATGTTCAAGTCAATCATTTCCTGATTGTATTGAGGCATCAGTCTGGGTGACAGCAGAATGCTTTATAAGGCTAGGGACATACCTGCCTGGGACACATAATCAGTATGCTCACTCATGTCTCACTACATATAGTTCAGGAACGTACGTGTCAAGTCAGGCACATCAACATGGACTGTGACAGACTCATGACAGTACCTTTTGGTAAGAGACAGCAGTGCGCATGTGATATGGAAGAGTCTGTCACCTGACACACAAGTAACTGTGACCATCCACATATACAGGCAGGTGTGAGGCACATCAGTTTGTCTCACAATGGAGTCTCCCATGTGTAACATGTTTGACATGTGCTGATGCCTGCGTGACTGTGGGACACAGGTGTGTAGCTATGTGTGGCACGTGCTGTGTACGGCTGTGGCCTTCACATGTAGCTTTGCCTCAGAGGTCTCCTTTGTTTGTGGATGTGGATGTTGAGGACCCCTGCATATGTGTGTGTTGTGTAGATGGTGTGCGAGATGTACTGTTTGTGTTGACAACCTGTTTGGGGACAGATATGTGGCCTTGAAAGGGAGACAGTATGGACTGAAGGTTCTGTCATTGCATCCCTAACACATTGGGTTCCTTGGTGGTGTTTGTAGATAGGTGCCCATCTGTGTACATCAGGCAGGTGCTACACTGTGCCAGGGCACCTATACCAACCACACTGGCAGGGGAAATCATAGGGCATTGTCCAGCCATATAGTCCAGAATCTGAGGGAGGAAGGCCAGGGAGACCTGAGGGGTGGGCCTACAGCCCAGGTGCTTACTACAACAGTAGGAGGCTGACAGCACAGCATGCCCTGTAAACAGGCTATGAATAAGCAGTAATAGGTGCAACAGGTAAATGCATTTTAACACCACATAGCACATGCAGCAAGTAGCATGAAATGTGAAGATCAGGAGGACAATGCATGCTGTATTGCCACTATGTTGCCGATAGCCACATACATTTTGTGCTGCTATATGGCAGGGTATGATGTGGGAGTTAGCAGTAGATACTGGTGGCAAAGCTGGATGAGCAGGGTTTGTACATAATGGTGAGCAATGTTTCTGGCCATGTGATGTGCTCCCCTCTTCATGTCTTTCAGGTGGGATGTATAGACATCGCAATCAACCTTTCTCAGAAGCTGAGACCGCTGTCATTCCTGATGCCTTGAGACTCCATCACTGGGTTCTGTTGTCAAGGTGTTGCCATAACCAGCAAGAATGCCCTGCACTGTGAGCAGACCTCGTTGCAATGGTGAATGCTGTAGGCCACCAGAACAGGAGCTATGAACAGGTCTGACACCATGCTACAGATTTAATACATCATGCATGGCAAATTGTCGCAACTGTGGCCAGGGACCATGCTGGCACGGGGGGAGGGCCTGTTACACAACCCCCACGCTCAGCCACAAAGGAATTTCTCACAAATCTGGGTTCAGCCACCAGCTCACAACAAAGTATCATGACATATGTCGTGGAGGTGGGTGGCACAGAGTCCACAACCGAGGAGCACCAGGCAAGCCTGCAGTGGTCATCACATTAATACTGTAGCATTCATAGTGGCAGCCTCTGCATACCTGTACACATATGTCAGGTCAATCTGCATTTGTGGGTGATGTTTTGTAATGCACATGTATGCACACATATTGTGAACAGGCAACGATTTGGGTAGTTTCACAGTTTGTACTGTACACATTGATAAAAGCACATGTTATCCTGTATCAATACCACATGTGTGTCTGCTGACAATACCTCTTCCCCACAAATCCATAGGTTCTTCTGGTGTGGCTGGGGACCATCATCCTGTAGCTGGTGAGTGTGGAACTATCTTGTTATGGCTCATCTATACTCTAGGCATGTTAAGGGCTGCCAGTGTGCCATGGACACTACCTTTAAGCTTAGCCATATTGCAATACATGCATGTTCACTTGTTTTGGGATTCACTGCAGTGCATCACATCAGTAATCACAGTAGCATATTTGCAGGAGCTGTAACATATTAGCCCACATTTTTGTAAAGGTGTAGCCAATCTGCTATACATGGGTGCATTACTATTGTGTAAACAGGTGCACTGTGTTTTAGGTAAAGATCCATCACATACTCTGACTTGTCACGTATCTCACAGGTGTATAGTACTAGCAACATTAACTGGATGTAGCTGCACTGCATGTTGTTGAGGGTCTGTCCAAAGTGTGTCTGTTGTGGTCTGAGTGTGTGATGTGCATGGCATCATTCAGAAGATGTGGTTTGTATAATGCTTTTGAGGCACCTTACATGTGTGTGTGTGTGTGTGTGTGTGTGTGTGTGTGTGTGTGTGAGTGTGTGTGTGTGTGTATCAGTAGACATAGTCATGTTGTCTTCCTCTCACAGGTGACTATGGGAGTTGGAGTGTCTCCCCCCTCACAACATGATGTCAGTGTCTCATCAGACTATGATGATGGTGGTGGTCATTGTGAGGCACAGGTGGGGTTGTTGGGGGCTGACTCTGTCCTGCACACACTCAGTATGCCACACATACCTGGACCCGAGCAGCCACAGATATTGTGCAGTCAGAGGGTGGCGTCATTGAAAAGGGGAGTGTGATGACTATGGCATCTGTGACTCTAGACACTAGCCATAGCCAGATAGCTGGTGAGGTCCCACACAGGCAGATTGACAGGAGAACTGCTGCCCATCCAGCACCTGTCAGAGGTGTCACAGCACATGTCACTTAATGCATGTTTTGGTCCATCATGGAGGCATACATGTACAGTGAACAGTACACCAGATGGATGCTTAGGGTCATGGATGCCACCCTGCCTGGCATGCATGACTCCCTCCATGGCATTAGTGATGCCTTACTTCATTTCACTGATGTACTGGATAGATGGTGGGGTGAGACATTGCCTGTTCTTAACCATGCAATGTCTGTGCTTGAACATGTGGTTGGAGTAGGGCATTGGACACATGGACATAGGTAAGCAACATCATCAGCTGAGAGCCAATGTGGCCATGCAGGTTTTGTTGATGTCACATATCAGATTCAGGCCTGTCATGCTGGTAATGTGCGAAGAGTCAGGACCAACCGTTGAAGGTCTGGGCACAACATTGCCATGTAGGTGTGCCACAGCCCACCTGTGGACAACCTGTTCAGTACCTAGTGGGCCACTACTAATTCAAGGCTGTCTGCATGGAACAGGTGTTGAAGGCCATGAATTATCTTTGTGGGTATTACTATAGCCGTTCCAGTTCCTGCAGATGTCTGCATAGGTACGTACCAAATGGATCATTGTACTACATTATTGTTGTACTGACTGAGGACTATACAGAGGTAATATCCACCTTGACTCTGGATGCACCCCTTCAACCTATGTAGTGAGCCATGTACAAGCCTTTTCTGACCACTGCCACTACCTGATGACTGAATGCAACAGTGTTATCCACCCAACTACTCAGGTCTCTCAACACAGGTTTTGTGTTTATGGGGTTGCCATTGATTGGGAAATAGTGGGACCATGTCCTTGACTTATGGTATGATGGTACTGCTTTCTGTATTCAGGTTGACATCTGGACCTTGGCACAATTCCATACCCGATGCATGACCCCATTTCAGTGAGCTAACATCAGTTTGTGGGTCAATGACAGACAGCACATTACTGAGAGTCACCACAGCCTTAGGCAGTACCTACAAATGTGGGTGGTGGCAGTTAGCATTCATGCTAGATACATGTGGATCATTGGGTACAGCAGCTACTCACAGGGCCTCCATGTGTCTACATATTGCACACAAATGGGCAACACATAATAGAGTTGCCACTTTATCAAATGTGCAATGTAGGACACTTCATGTAGTATTGTGAAAGTTGGCAGGACAAACCATACCCACAGCAATGCAACAGACAGGACTTCTCCTGGTTTGCCATTACGACAGCTTCTTTGTGATACAGTTCCATAGCTTACGCTATTTCTCATTACATTAAGGTGCTTCTGATGTGAAATAAATGCTTTATGTGACTATTAGACAACTCCAGGAAATGTTTGTTATCCTACACTCTTGGGATCTCCGTATTGTTTGGATTGTTTTCACAGGTCACATCTGGCCAAACATAGACTGCAACCTGCAGGTTGGGACAGGAGGTGCCCATACCTCTCACCTTTACAGATTTCTGCACAATGCCCTGATGTTTGCCACATATCTATGGTTCGTTTGTCATAACAGTGTGGTTTTGTGTCAAATTAGTGGCACATGCTTAAAGACTGGCATTAGACAATAATGACAGATATTTTAATTTCAGACTTCATACCCTCCAGAAAATGCATGCTAATGCACAACCTATTATGATATCTACTTTCAATGTTTTTAAGACTAATATTTGAAGAACAACGCTGATTTTTGCCCTGTACCACTTTTCTGTATGGATTTATCCAGATGTCTTGCTCTAAGGGGTTGAGAGGTATGGTGGTGGTCCTGACACAGTCATACTGCTACAAGGAGATATATATATATATATATATATATATATATATATATATATATATATATATATATACATACATACACACACACACACTCATTTACTGCTCTTGTTGAGAGTAGAACCCCTGACTACCTAGTTTTACTTATGAATGCACTATATACCTATCACATGCACTGTGGAGTTTATATGTTTTGCCTGTGTCTGCCACTACTATTCAGGTGGATGGCATCTGCAGTTGCTGTAAGGATTGCCAGTGGGGGTTTAAGAGGTTTGCACAGGTCCTTAAAATGGTATAACTGTGAGATACACACACACACACACACATCTGCAGGGTGATATGCATTCAAACACACATGCACTTATAGAGTTGCTACTTCTCAGATTTGAACCCCTACCTATCTATTTATATATCTATTTATATTGCATATGCCATAGTACTATTGGATTAGAAAATGTATAACTGTCCTTCTCAGGTGGATGACATCAGTAGGACCTATATAGGTTGCCAATGGGGGGTTAACAGAGTTCAACAGGCCCACAAAATGGTATAACCATTGGACACACACAGGCAAGACAGCCACACTGCTACAGGGGATATGTATACACTCACACAGTTGCCAGTATTAAGATTAGAACCCCTACCTACCTAGTTCCATATATTACAGTGCTATGTACTTACCTTGTGTGTCACAGAGCGTAGATGGTTGGAAAGTGTTCAGCAGTGCTTCTAAGCTGGATGATATCTACAGACCCTGTAAAGTAGTGCAATGGGGGTTAACAGGGTGGAACAGGCCTTAACATGTACTGGCACTGGACACACATAGGTAGGAAATACAGACAGCCACAAGGGGATATACTTAAACAAACACACACACACTCACTGAGTTGCCATTGTTGGGATTAGAACCACTACCTATCTCACTGTCTACATGATAGTGCTGCATACTTATCATGTACACCATGAGGTTTGCTCATTTGGAGAGTGTCTGCCACTGCTTTTGGGGTGGATGACCTCAGTAACTGCTGACATGTAGGCCACTGTTGTGAAGTACACTAGTCTCAGGGCCATAAAATGATTGACCATTACACAGATATAGGCCTGTTGGGCACGTATATTCTGTTGTAAGTGTAATAGATACAGAAACAACACACGCACATACACACACACACACACACACACACACACACACACACACACACACACACACACACACACACACACACACACACTGGTTACAATAGGTGTGCAAATGGCTGCAGCACTACATCACTTCATGCCTTTCAGGGTCTCTCTCTCTCTCTCTCTCTCTCTATCTCTCTGTCTCTGTCTCTCTCTCTCTCCCCCTGTATTTGCCTGTCTATAATTGATATATTTGTATATGTTACATATATATATATATATATATATATATATATATATATATATATATATATATATATATACCACACTCAACAGATACAGCTATATCTTATATGTGCCACATACAGATAGATGAGGGTAATCCTGTCTGATGGGGGTGGGGAGAGACAGTTAATGTGTACATCGCTGTCTGTATGCACAGGCATATATGGACAACACAGTTCTATAGTCAGATGTGGGTTCAGACATAGGCTAAATTCTCTAAGTGTAGGAGCATGCCCAGCATATCCTTCAATACTAACTCTAGGCCAGACCTACCTGTACTCCAGTCCAGGATTTTGTGTGCTACAGCCAATTAGGACAGCGCAGTGGTGCAGCGGTAGAGTTGTCGCCTCACAGCAAGAGGTTCTCTGGTGCAATTCTCGACTGGGTGCCTTCTGTCCAGAGTCTGCATGTCCTCCCTGCATTTGTGTGGGTTTCCTCTGGGTGCTTCGGTTTCCTCCCATGTTACAAAGACATGTATCTGGAGTGTTTCTCCCCGGGCCTCCACTGAAAATTGGCTTTGTTCCAAGTTGGACTTTCCTGGATAACAAGTGTTAAATAAATAAATAAATTGGCTGATGAATCTGTATAAACAGTCCAGCTCCTCAGTGATATACTGGCTGAGGGATCTCCTGGCTGTGTGCTAGCCTTATTAACTGAGTCATATCCTATGGTGGGTACAGAGTGTATTGGACTGAGCAGAGTTTTGCATAATATGTCTGGTATATTCTACATAGCACTGTCATTTCCTGGTATGTCAGTGGCAGGTCAGTATAGATTAATGGGAGGTACCGCTGACAGACATTTGTCTACTGACTCCATACACTGCAGAGAACCCATGCTACTGCATGAATTGTTCTAGTCTGCACATTCTACATTTGTCTGGCCAGCGGTTCCTCCTTCCCCTTATATGTGGCCCTTTGTCCTTCTCTACTCCATTTGCAAGCTTTGTCCACAGTTGCTGCTGTTATGTATTTGTAGTTATGGTGTGGCTGGGGTAGAAGTTGTAACATCACACACAGAGTTACGGTCTTCACACCTCTGACTGTACCTGTTTAGCAGGTTGTCCATCACTCTGCCCCATACATCAGCTGTGCTCCTCAGATGGTTTGTGTTGCACTGTTATTATAAGGCTACATGTTGGCCATACTTCTCAAACTCTTACAGCCAGACATCTGGATAGGGCCATATATAAATGTTGAACATAGGCCCAGACATGGGACAGAATCTTAATAATGCTCGTCCAAACATAGACAGTTGGTAGAATGGTTTTGTATTAGCTTGCATTTTTGTAAATAGTTTGCCAGACAAATGCAATGTCATGACAAACAGAACAGATATATGAGGCATATGTGTCTACATTCTAAGAAACTCTGTCATTTGAGGGGTATGGATGGTGCCCACTGACTTGTTGTTAGTACTAACACAGTAACATGGCAACCTTTATACCCTGGCACTAGACTGACTTGTCACAACCTGTTGTTCTACTAGGTACCATTTAGGTTACTCAGAGCTGTGTACTGTCCATATCTGTGGCCTACTGTCCCCTGGACAGTCAGTAGAACTCCTACAGTAGGTGTAGCTGACATGCAAAATAGTTGGTATGGCCAGTCTGGAACTATGGACCCTGTCAGCCCCAGTGATGTACTTAGCCCACTAAGCCTCAACAGCCACCAGTCAGTGCTGCCTACTTCCTGACACTATTAACCACGCACATACATAGCACATTGACCCCTGCATATTGTGGAAATGGAACAAATTAGCAAGTTGATTGTGATAGCCCTGGGAATGTGTGGTCTGTTGCTATTACTTTACAAACATAAATGTTACTACAGTTTTATGGGAACTCGGGTGTGTTGGAGGGTCCATACCTATCTACAGTACAGATTTTCACAGAATGTCCAGATGTTTGTTTCATAGTTTGGGTCTATTTTTCATAAAATTATGGTTGTCTAGAAAATTACTGGCAAAACATTAAAGACTGAAGTTAGAAAGTAATGACAGACATTTGAGTTTCAGACTTCTTACCTTTTAGATAATTCATGCTACTGCAAAACCTGTTATTCTATCAACATTCTAAGTTTGTAAGAGCAATATTTATCAACTGTACCTGTTTCTGGGCCTTTGCCACAGGTATGTATGGGACTCCAACATTAACATCTATGCAGCTGTCCTATGGGCCTGCTATTTGTAAGTCCATTACATAGTGCAGTGAATTTCGCTGCCTTGGGTCTTGCTGCATATTCTGGGGCAGACAGTATTTGGCCAGTAGTTCCTGTTGTCCCTCATAGCTGTCAGTTGTCTGCTGCTATCCCAGTAGCCCACTCCATTCCCTTGCATACATGCAGCAATACCATAGATATGCTACCACAGTCTACTACCCCATTCATTTGTTGTTCAGAAGAGTGACTTACCTTGTGTCCATAGCAGTTGAGAGGACAGTGCTTCAGGGCTGACTCAGTCTGGGCATATTGTCAGCATCATCATCATCACTGACCTCATCCTGTGGCACATACAGATGTAGCAGAGCAGCAGCAGCCCCTATCATTTTGTCAGTTAAAATTCCCAAGTGTGTACTCCAATGGTGCAGTGTATGTGGGAAAAATCAGATTTAAGCATGTATGCATACTTTATACTGGTGTGCTGCAGATACAGCCTGTGTGATTGGCTGACTATGATACATTTCACCTGCCAGGTATATCTTTGAGGGTTTTGAATGGTCCAGTGTCAGTGGAACAGGGCTTATCAGTCTTTTGTACTTGTTTGGCTTTCCCAGGCTATTCCCTTTTATTCTTTTTTTTTTCCACTGCTAAGCCCCTCGGTACTCTGTGCAAACCCCTGGTGCTAGTGTAAATATTGAGCAGCAGTTTGGACCCTCCCCTGCACACGGGCATGCTTTTCTTTTCTTTAACCAGTTAAAGCATGAACCACAGGCCTAAGCACAGCTAAGCAGCCTCAAACACAACCCCCTTTGCTTAATTGATCTTAGCTGAGTGCAAACAGGTGCTGCTAAGCTCCAATCCACTTACATATGGTGTGACACACACCCCTTTCATGTCAGCTATCTGTTCTGCCTATACTAACATGGTTCTAGCCCTACCATGGTTAGTATTTATGGACACAGTGGCCCTTTTTGCTATTCAATAAACCTGGCTCTTTTACATACACCTAATTCTGTATACCCTGGATACTGCACTACACCAGGGCGCATCTCCTTAGCTACCACTATAACCTGCCATTGTATGACTCTGCAGGCTGGCCACTATAATGCAATACCTTTGCATAGCTTTAAATGTCATATTTTATACTTTTTTTTCCAAAATAGCATGTTTTCATGTCACTGTGCGCCGCTTAAACATGGACTATGCATTAAAAAAAAGTTTTATTTGTCATATATCCCATTACTTTTTTACATCAATGACCATAGTTTTGGCCATTTACATGCCTACTGAGCAATATACAACCTTTTATTTGGGCTGTTACAGCCCCTGTTTAAATTGTATCCTTTGGTACACAGTTTCTAACTGCGTAATTATTTTATGCTTACACAGCACCTACATGGGTGTGTTTATGTTTCCTGAATAGCAAAATCACCTTATGTGCATGGTTTTCACCAGCATATGAGGTGATTTGCATTCAGTGGACATCTCTGTGTCTGCATGGTGTCGAGAAGCTCATGCATGTCCCCAGCCTTGTTTCCTGGATTGCTTGGCGGTCATATTCCGTGTTTGGGTCACTACACTATTCCTACATGGAGAATCACTCCATGTAGGGTTCATTGAATTACCCCCAAAGTTATGAGACCCAAATGCCTGGTAATTCCATTGGGATAGGCAAGTATCCCCCCAAGCATTGTTTTTTCCTGTTACTTCACCAGTGTTTTGTTTTTACACTAATTATGACATGGGATTTAGGAGCACATAATGCAATGTGCAATCCAGTTTCTAGCAATATTACTCATTGCATACTGGAGGAACAATTCAAAGACTATGGCAGTACTCTAGCACCAAGATGACTCCAGCTTGTAACACCACAGCACTATTTGGGGAGGGAAGCATTAAAAATGTACACCATCTTTTGATGGTGTGCACACCCTGTTGTCAATGGTAGATATGGAGATGCTAGCACCACAGCAGGTAAGTATTGTGAAGACATGTTTCTGTTTGTGTGTGTGTGGGGGGGGTGCATGTGTTTTCTTGTACTTGTGTGTGTTTGTATTTTTGCACATGTAGATGCACCTGCATACATGCATTTATATCTGTGCCCAGGATTGCACATATTGGTAAGGTGCATTGTTATGGTTTCTTCTAGATGAAAAGCGTTCATTTCAGAGGCATGGTAATAAGCCTCTAATGAGCTTTTGCTCAATGTGGCTGTTTTATGTCTCTGAAATGCATTTTATTACAATTATTAAGGCTCCCTGACAAAGTTCAGCAGTGATATGCTGATAATTTTTCTGAATACTGCCCAAGGACTGAAGCTGAATGTTTTTAATATATCAATAATCCCCTTATATGGATTAAGGCTGAATACTTTAATTAGGTCAGTCTAACAGTATGCACTCTCAGTCCTTCATCAAGTGCTCCATTTACCTCTTCAATTAATGTAAGGAGTTTGAGAAATACAGCTCTCTCTTAACAACCCTACTCTTCTATATCTAACAGAAACAATTTTGCCATTTTAGAAAAGATACATTATGAACCACTCAATGATTTTACATAAAACCGGTTAAGCTGAAGGAACTTAAACTTCTTTTGACTGATATGACATCTCTCTCAGCTTTGTAGACAAATACTACTACAGCATAGCCTGTCTCCATAGACTACAGATGAATCCAAACACTAGTATTTTGTTTAGCACAAATAACAGCTAGTTAAGTTTATCTTGATACTGTATATAAAAACTACTAGGTATGTCTTCTGGTCTTGTGGAACTTGAGTTTCTAATTTTGTTTTTGACAGGAATCATCATATTTGCAGGTCTAAAAGGGGTGTATTTGTCTCTGTAACACTTCAACATACATACTTGCTTATTGCAGCATTTATACAAAACCATTTTGTGCAAGCGTGTTAGCTATGTCTTGTGGCTAAGTGATAATTTTATTGTTAACTGTTATATTGCGTTCAGAAATTTTCCCATTTTCTGATGCAATTTACTCTTTCTTTGTTCCTTTCATCCTTTAAAGTAAGTTAAGTTCATAGTTATATCTGAAAGATCTGATAAGTAAGTATTTTTTATACTTTATTTAATATGGACTCATTTTAGGACATGGGTAATTTTTGAAGTAAGTTAGTACCTCTTTTCTTATTAATGTTGTGATTCAACCAAAGTATTTGTGTTGTTTTTTTTTTCTTTATATGTTGATTTTATTGCTACATGCTTAAGAATGTAGCCATTAATATCCTAAAATTCATTAATAATATCCTAATATTTCATTTTTGTCACTGAAGATAGACTCTTAACCTGTTTCCGCAGCTGTGTAATTTATTATATCACATTTTCACTAGTAAAGTTTAATAAGGCAGAATTCAGAAATAAGTAGCTCATTGAAGTATTCAAAACAGTGCACTAAACAGGAACACACAAGTTGTAAGTAGCTCATTGAAGTATTCAAAACAGTGCACTAAACAGGAACACACAAGTTGTAAGTAGCTCATTGAAGTATTCAAAACAGTGCACTAAACAGGAACACACAAGTTGTAAGTAGCTCATTGAAGTATTCAAAACAGTGCACTAAACAGGAACACACAAGTTGAGGCTGATTCAAAGACATAGTTAAAACATTAGTGGTACTCAGGAGGAAAATCAGGTGACCAACAGCATATGCAAATGACCATATAATTGCATCCAATGAGTATCATTATAGAAATTAGACTAATGGTGAATGTAAATGAGGATAAACAATATGGCAGCACGATTCAGAAATGTACTGAATTTATGAAATAAGATGCTACAGGCAGAAAGTTTGTACACTTTCATTTTTGGTGAACAAAAAGAGGGAGAGAGACAGAGAGAGAGAGAGAGAGAGAGAAAGGAACTGTGGTAAGATGGCAGGAGTAGATTCTTTATTAACTGGGTAGCATATTTAGAGGCCATTCTTGCAGCCAGTGTCCATGGTATTACATGTCATCATCTTCACTGATATTCAGCAGTACATCTCATGAACTATTGCTGGTTGCACATGTGCTCTGAATTTTTACAATATCCGTTTCGACCTCCCTGTATTGTTTATTGCACTGTCTGTAGGATTCATTTGAACAACTCCCCAAAATAAGATACAGATATCCATTAAGCATTCCCAGCTGGTACTAGCCTGTGTACCCCTACCGCAGCAGCCTTACAATGGTAGTACTAGATAGAGATTATTATGATATGAAAATGTATCACATGTTGGCTGATGATAAATTATATGAAAAAGTTAGTTTTTCTGCTGTTAAAAAATCATATTGTTTTATTGATTCCTTAATTGAGGAATGGTTTTATACAGGAAGGATCACAGAGGATACTAAGAAATATATTTCAAATGCAGCTCCTAAATTTAGTAGACTTTTTGGCTTGGCTAAAATACATAAAGATCTGGAAGACCCTATGTTCAGGCCTATAGTAGCAAGTGAAGGGACCAAAACTGAAACCATTTCTATTTTTGTAGACAAACATTTACAAAAGGTAGTGGTCAGAGGTAGTGCTTATATTAAGGACACCTTTGATTTTATTGGACACATAAAAAAAGTGAATGTTATTGAGTCAGACATTTTAGTCACTTTAGATGTGAAGTCTTTATATACAGTTATTCCCAATGAAGAAGGAATGGGAACAGTGAGATTAGAGCTTTTAAGTTCAGGTTTGTTTTCCAATAATACTACTAGTTTACTTATGGAAATGTTAGATGTTATTTTGAGCTACAACTACTTCAAGTTTAAAGATGAGTTTTTCCATAAAAAAACTGGAGTAGCAATGGGTGCAGCGATGGCACCCAGTTATGCCAACATTTTCATGAATGGTTGGGAGAAAAGATATATTTTGGTTAATACATTCAAAAACAATATACTTTGTTACAAACGCTTTATAGATGATTTGTTTATTGTTTGGAGAGGGGGGTTGGAGTCCCTTGAATCTTTCTTGCTGTATATAAACAGGGTTTGTACGTATTTGAAATTTACTTCAGTTTTGAATGACAAAAGTATTTCATATTTGGATGTAGTAGTGTATAAAGAAAATGGCAAGTTAGCTACTAAAATTAACAAAAAGAATGTGCAAAACAATGCATATTTACACTTTTCAAGCATGCATCCCAGATATATGAAAGAAAATATTGTTAAGGGTCAACTGATGAGGGCACATCAACTTACTTTAGATGATGCTGATTTTATTAAAGAGAGCAAAGCTATATGTAACAAGTTTGTAGCTAGAGGCTATTCAAATGAATTAGTGAGAAGTAAATTTAGTGAAGTCAAAAGAACTATAGAAAATTTAGAAGTTTTTTCTAATAAAAATATCAACAATGACTTTGGAACTGCTATGCAAATATCGAATAGTGTAGATTCAAAAGCCATCAAACAGATTATCAGAACAAAATGGAAAATTTTGAAGAGCAGTGAAGAAGTACTAGAAGCAGTTGGTAATGGTCCACACTTTCTGCACAAAAAGGGAAAGAGTTTTAAAAACTTTTTCCAAAGCAGTTTGAATCCCAGGTCTTTTAGTACAAGAGGCAGGATGGAAAAATATTTGGCATGCAATTTCTGTGATTTAATTTATGAAGGAGTCAGTGAAATTGTCATTAATGATGTAAAAATATATGTCAACAAGGTTTACACATGCAAATCAAAGTTTGTTGTTTATCTAATTCTTTGTTGGCCATACTAGTAGGGAGCTGTTCAAAAGAATGTATGAACACAAAAGAGCTGTGGAAACTGGCAATGAAGCTAATGCTTTAGGTAAACATTATAAAATGGGGGGTTGTAAAATCAATTTTAAATTTTTGGTTTTGGGAAATATTGTTGACTATGAGATCAAGTTGAATGCCGAGGAGGAGTTGGGATGATTGGAATATATATGGCAGGTTGAGTTGAATGCCTGCTATCCCGCTGGGCTAAATAACAGAGACGAATTTGTAGCCTATTTGAGAAAGAAACGGTTAAGACATTAATTGGGAATGTCATGTGATGATATCTTTTAGTATTTAATGAATGAAGTGAGAGGTTTTAATTCAGTCTGAAGAAGTCTTGTGTATAAAAAAACGAAAGCGCTTACTGGATTTTTACTGAATTTCTGCATTAAAGCACAGTTTGGTTTATCATCGAGTTTATTATTTTTATTTTTAGCCTGACAATGCCTTTCTACTACAATACCCTCCAATAAAGTATGTTTGCAGTCTGCCTGCTATAATGTAGCAAAACTGAATGCATGATGGACACCACTCATCAAAATAATGTCTTTCATGTTATGACAGGGTTCATAGTGAAGCAAGTTTGCTAATAAAGAAAGTTTCTAAACTGCACACATAGCAGAGAGCACTAGTAGCCTTACAGTTCACTGCAAGGCCACACTACATTTGTAACATGATTGAACAGCTCTGTGATACCAGCATGCCCTTGTGCTTATGAAATCTTGTCTTTGGCCTGTAAGGTAGCAAATATATGCCCTTTTCCATGACTTACTGTGCACTGACATGATTATGTATAATATATCTGTTGCCAGAATCTTACTAAAATATGTGATGGATGTGCATCTGCTACCACTTCTTGTGCACTTTGTTGTGGTCACACTAGTGTACATTGACAATAAGCAACATTGTATTACCATGCTGTCTGTTGAAGCACATCAAAGGGTATACGTGACATGCATCAAATCAATTCTGCTACTAATTTCATCCTAGTTACATCCTGGCAAGTGGCTATGGCTTCTGGAAAGCCTGATATTGAAATAGCTCAAGTGTGGTGTAGAAGGAAGGTTAAGATATTGTACACCTACTAGGAGGCTGACATGAGCACCCCCCCCACCAGGAAAAAGTGAATGTCTGGCACTGTATTGTCAATGTGTTGTTGTGAGTGATGTTTTAGCTATAACTTCCCTCTGCTGAGCTATGCCAGCATCAGTACAGTAACCAGAAGAGATGTCATACTTAACTTTCTCTCCCAATGGGAAGAAGATAATAGAGGAAGAAAGAACCCATGTCCTACAGTATATATGACTAAGTGACAGGAGTGGCTCATCCTACTGGACTGCAGGACTGCAAGCCCCCAGCTGAAAATGAAAAACATAACAATAACTAAAGAAAATAAAAAAAAATAACTAAAGAAAATAAAAATAACTCCCGGAATGGACTCCACACATGTGTGTGAGCATTCCTGGAACTTGCACGTACACATGCATTCCCAGAACTAATCTAGACTGAGTTAAGAGCAGTCCGGATTAGACAGAAGACAGCAGACTGCAGAAATGCCCAGGAGTTTGTGCGGTTAGACCTGCACAGACTGGAAGTAGACCGGACTGCAAAGTCTGCAGGTTGGATATCCAGCCTGCTCTCGCAGGAACATTTTCATTGTGGGAGCATTTGGATTATGGGACTTACTTGCCAACAACTGGGACCTATCTTTCAGAGCTGGCTGGGACTTTTCAACAGGTGTGTGTGTACATTTCCAAAATCCCTAGCTACTTCCCACATGTAATAATAGAAAGCAAATGGGGGGTGTGGGGAGGCAAACAGAAGTGCTTAAAGAGTTTAGCCCTTATCAGAGGTGTTCACTACAGAGAGAGTGAAGGCGGACTGTTTAAAAGCATTGCTGCTTTTTATGATTACTAAATGACTCTGAAGTGTGCAAAAATAAAAGAGGTTTTTGCCTTTAGAGATCATGTTCTATGGAGTGAGACTGTTTTATAAATATCATTCTAATATCACATATACAGGAATTCTAACTTTCTCTTCTTGAAAGCAGAATTGCTTACTGAAAGAAATAGCAAATATTTCAGAATGCTTGATAGCTGGAAACTATTTGAACAAATAACACTCAAAACATTGGACTGTTTGTGTGGTGTAACATTTGCAATTCCTTAAAAAATGCAGTATTAAAAAAATGAGAAGCAGAATTGCTTTTAAAACACTTGGCATCTGGAAATGTTTATATAATCCTTCCTTTGTGTGTAAATACCTGTGTATGAGAAACAGATAACTGAGTGTATCATTTATTATGAATTTGCTGTGTCTGTAAATACATGGAGTGGCATAGTGCAGCAGTGAGTAACATTGCTTCCTAACAACAAGTTCTCTAGTTTGATTCTGTGCTAGATTGCATTTGTGTGGAGTCTGCATGCATGGGTTTTATCTGTGTGCTCCAGTTTATTGCCAAATACATGTAGCAGTTAATAGACAGTATTCCAAATTGTCCAGATGTGTGTGCAGTGTGTGAATGAGTGACCATTTGCATTGTGAAATAGATTTATGTTGTGTCCAGACTCCAGAATGAGTTTTGAAGCCTTACACCTACTAGCTGCTGGGACAGGGTCCAGTATCCCTTTGACTCTATATAAGGTAAACAGAGTTATTGTAATGAATGTAAATGCCTGGATTTCAAAGGCAGATAACTGAGGACATCCTATATTGTCGTTACTTCTTATTTATTCGTATTGTGCCTTTGGACCTGGTCTGTGACTGAAAAGGATCTCAGGACCTGATGACTTGCCCAGTTCACATATACTAAATTAATAAATAATGACAAAAGTTAGGACATTTACTGTTTGGCTGTTATAGCAATTTTGGAATGATCCTGTTACGAAAGTGGTTAGATTAGTACAGCAACATTTTTTTCTTATTTTTTTTTTTGTGGGTTGAGATTTATCAACAGTTACTGTTGCATGCATTCATGCTTTTAAATTACTTTGTTATTGGTCCATCTAGCAAGAACAATAGTGCAGTACAGTAGAATAAATATTAACACTTGATACTGAATTATTTTTAAAAATGTATAGACAGTTATTAGCTGCTCCTGAGTTGTCCTTCATGTGTCTCTTCATAACTTCCTTGTAGGAAAAACATGTGTTCTAGATAATTTTTTTCAGTGTCACACCCTTTATCTGTGATCCAGTATTGGGGTGTATATGTGAGAAAATGCCCCACATGAATATACCTGATAGCTAGAGAGATTCAGGCAATAGCAATGGTTAGAGAATAACTCAGACTCAAACCCTGTACCTTGGGTGCAGGTAGCAAGAGCCTGCATTCTCTACCCACCATCACTTGTGAAATCTGCTCAAATTTTTGCCTCATGTTTTTGTTTTGTTCCTCATAAAATCTGTGGTTTCCTGGATTTAATTCACTAAATAATGACAGGCATTTGAATTTCAGACTACATATTCTTCAGAAAGTACATAGCAACACAAAACCTTTTGTTCTAGCAATTTTCTAAGTTTATAAGATCAGTATTTTAAATGTGTCCCTATTTTTGGGGCTGTATTCCCCCATTATTGGCTTTGTCCAGGTGTTTTGTGCTAAGAGGTTGAGAGCTATGGTGAGAACTGAATTCACTGAATATGTTAGGGGGCTGTATTCCCCCATTATTAGCTTTGTCCATGTGTTTTGTGCTAAGAGGTTGAGAGCTATGGTGATAACTGAATTCACTAAATGATAGCCATTTAAGTTTCAGTCTTCCCATGTTTCAAGAAACAGTTGATTTGGTATAGTGGTATGTTGCTCTGACTGTCGTGCACAGACTCCTGGGTCCAAGACTTTGCAGAGAAATGCATAGTAGTAACGCAGTCTTTTATTCTAGCAACTTTCCAAGATTATACAAGCAATGTTTAAAATGTGTCTCTGGTTCTTGGGCTATGGCTTTTTCCAGATTTCTTGTGCTGCAAAGTTGAAAGATACAGTTGGGTGTCAGGTGGATTTTACAAGGAGCTGAAAGCTTCAGGGGAAGATCAGTTTAGTGCTGCTTAGGGGGTGTTTTCTTGCATTGTTAATAGCACAACAGGTAGTGTACTTGCTTTTGATGTGGAAAGCTGTGGGTTCTACAACCAAAGTATATAAATACATTGCTGATACTGTACTGGGTTGTACTTTTAAAGGGGATTGATTCTGCAGTCCTGAGAACAGGATGTCCTCTTTGGCAGAGGTGCCTAGTAACTATGAACCTGTTATCAGTTTGCCATCCATTCCCTATTGCAATATTACTAGCTTATCATTTTTTAAATCAAAACAGGCAATGTATTCCTCAAGGGCAACAGTCACTTTATTTGTAGACGAAACAATGAAATATAATGTTGTTTGCTACCAGCAACCTCTTCATTAGTCACAGATCTCTTTAATGTGGAATTGTTTAGATGACTTTTACTTCTGCAGAGATTGTGCATATTTACTGATACTGATGGATTGTAGAAGTTTGAGTAGACTTTTATGATGGCAATGTTCTGAATTGGGCAGTTTTGTCATTACTGGTGCATGCATTTTGTTTTATTGTTTACTGGAAAAATATTCAAAACAATAAATTTAAGACACCTTCTAACAACTGTACTGTATTATATAAGGAATATAATTTAATACAGTCAGGAAAGTGCATCAAAGAACACATGTATGTTTCCCGTGCTAGGGGCCTATGCTTTGAAAACAGCCCAAAGTTAATCTTTAGCTGCCACTGGCCAGATGTATTTTCTTTGAATGTGGGTTTCAATGCTGTTTCTTTGAATGTGGGTTTCAATGCTGTTTCAATTAATGTGAGTTTCAAGGGCTGAGAAGTTTAATGCTGTTTGTTTTCATTGTGAGACTGCATTGCTTTATTTAGCAGATGTCTGTTAGTGTTTCTGCTGTAAAATGTAAAATAAAACTTTTAAATGAAATTCAAATCATCATAGAAGTAAAACAGTATGGACATTATAGTGTTTATGGTAAATGGGGTAAAATAGCCAAATAATGGGACATTGGAATGGCTACAGGGGCAGCCCCATTTGACCAAACTCAGACAGTCCCGGCTGAACCATACCTCTTAACTGTCCAGATTTTTGCAGAATGAATTGATTTTTGCTTCTTATTTTTGGTTTGTTCCTCATAAAATTTGTGGTTTTCTGGCAAATCATTTAGGAATGAAGTCACTAAATAACGACAGACATTGACTTTCAGACTTCATACCTTCAGAAAAATGCATGCTAAAGCAAGACCTGTTATTCTGTCAACTGTGTAAGTTTATACAAGAGCAATTTTTAGTACTGTTTGTTTGTTCCCCCAATATATTTGGGTTTGTCCAGATTTCCTGCATTAAGAGGTACATGCAAATAAATTGCTTTATAAAATCAGGTATATCCAAACCTCTCAACTGTCCTTGATTTTGGCTCAAAGTGTTGCTCTCCCCCTAATAATCCCTCCGCAAAATGGCAAATTTTGAAGATCTCGTGGAGGGTTTACAATTAATAAGTAATTGTAATGATCAGAGTTATAGATTACTTTTAATTTCAGAAATTATCTTATTTTGTCAGCTGCTCAAGTTAACAGTACTAATGTTAAAAAAGTTTCCCATCTTTGACAGGTTCCCAGCCGTATTGTGTGGCTTTTTTATATTTTTGCATCACATTTTTGGTCCGTTTTTGATAAAATTGTGGTTTTCTGACAAATTAGTGGCAAATCATTAAAGACTGAAGTTAGAAAATAATGAGACATTTGAGTTTCAGATTTCATATCCTTCAGAAAATTGATACCAATGCAAGACCTACTATTCTATTATCATTCTAAGTTTATAAGAGCAATATTTAAAATTGTCCTTATTTTTCGGCCTTTGCCCCACTTCTATTTATGATTTTGTCCAGATGTCTTGCTCTGAGGTTGAGAGATATGACAAATGTGTCAGGGCCATCACCGTCAGCCACAGACATTTCAAATTGTGACATACTTGTACCCCACTCCCCCATGTAGTGACTCTGGATGTGCCCAAGAAAGGCAAGGAGCAGTTATGCAATGGACGTGTGCAGAGTATCCCCCCATCCAAGGTAGGCACAAGTACTACATTGGCTTTTCATCTGTACTTGATTTTGCAGAATGTTCTGGTTTTCTGTCATATTTTTATACTGTTGATTTATGCTTCTTATTCAGAAAATGCATGTTGTTGCAGTACTTGTTGGTCTGTGTTTAACTAGCAATGCTTTAATGACCATCAGGTAAGCTTGTCTGAGATTGTAAGATGCAAGTAAGCTTTAATAAGCATACTGTTAAAGAATTACCAACATTGAAAGCCTTTTGTTGTGAAAGCCTTTTTGTTGTGGCCATGCAGAGAATATTTACATAACTAGATAAGCGTATAAGCCTTGGGTATTGAAATGCATATGATAGCATTTGTAATAAAGGACAGGATTACAGTATTGTCAGAACCTCATTACATTTGTTGGAGACTTGCACTCATCTTTGCAGGCTTTACACATAAACTGATCAAAATGCCAATCTATCACGTGTGGTCCATAACCTGTGCAGTAATCCTTTAAGAAATTATAATTAGAACTGCAGTGCAAGGAGAAGTGGTTTGAGTTGAGTACTGCTTGTTTTTTATACTTGATTTTGACTGGCATTCCAGTAATGTATTTAAAAAGTAATTTATTTTTTCATGCCTCACAACCTTTTGTTTCCATCTAGATATTAAGTAAGCTGTCATGTAGCCGATGCATTGAAATAATTTTTTTCTTCTACACTTCATTTTGTCTTGATTGGACTCTCATAATGATGGTTTGGCACCCAGGGCAGAGTATTTAATTAAACCCACAGTTTTTCTGTTTTTTAGCATAGCTCCACCCCTTTCTAGTTGGCCACACCCATTCAGCTGTCTCCTGCAGCCTTCCTTTAATTTGAAGTCACCAGCCACCACTGCTAAGTGATAATTAGTTTTACAAATGTCAGGAGTGGCCTTAGGTCAACAGGTGCCCTAGGCAAAAGGGCTACACGGCACCCCCCCCACCACACCACCCAGTGCCCCCATCCTGGTCTACCTACACCAAATAAACACTGAAAAAGCTCCCCTGCTAGAGCAGCGCCCTAGGCAGCCACCTAGTTGGCCTATGCCTAAGGCCGGCTATGACAAATGTAGACCACATTGTACACCTATTAGCATTCATTTATGTCGAGGGGTATGCTCTGTGCTTTTCCCATTTTCTGTTTTCAGCGGCTGAGAAGATATTGGAGAATAGTCTAATTTGTCAGAGGAGGCAAACATGCCTGTCCAGCATCAAGATTCATATACAGAATTACTATCATAATGTATACCACTGCATCACTTACTTATTTGTAAGTGTAGGGGTATACATTGTTGATAAATAACATCACTATTGTTTATACTTTTGTTTTGTTATATGTGCATATATAACTTCTACATGCAATTGTGTGAGTAGTACCATCCTTCCTAATGCCATGTATTCAAGACAATGCCTTCATAAAGCAAAATGAATAGCCTCAGGTGAATGGCTGAAATTAAAGGTGCAGGTCTCTGGAAATTTAATGCAATTTACGACACACCTAAGAAAACAGGTCTCATACCATTGTGACCAGCAGCAGTTGGCATTATTTTGAGTCCCTTAGCTATGTGTCCACATACAGACAGTGCATAATGTCCTTGTCTGCCTAAAATACCATGCTGTCTGACTTTCCATTCCAGGACTCATGGCTATGCTAGTTACACTTCTCGTACCATAGGCATGTAAATGCTGGACTGATGTGTACTAAAGCACTTGGTTTTAAGTTTGTCATGCCACAGTATCTCCACAGGGATTATTTACCACCCTGTGTATTCCTCTTTGTATTCTGTGGCAAGTTACATGTGGTCTAGTGCCACTCTGCACCAAGCATCCCAGTAGTGACAACAGAATGTATACTACCTGTTCATAACTCCCTCAGGGTTGTGCAGTTCATTTGTAAAGATTGTCTATCTGTGCCTGACCTTGAGGCCTATTGCCCTTACACTTGTTGACACCCATATAGTGTACTACTGTCATACACATCAGTGATATGGCATCTCCCAACATATTCAGTCCTGTGGTCTACATAACTGTGGAATAGGTGTGCCCATGCACGTGTACTGTTTTTGTGTTGCCAGTATCTACAGATTAACATTTTTGATTCCGTTTATAACATTAATTTGGCATGGGCTTTTTTTTCTAGCCCTTGTCTGGACTCTTGGCTATGCCCATATTTGTGCATGTGGATGTGCATTTTCATGGGTATTACTAGCTATCAGATTATGAAAAACACAAACAAGCAAGCTCAAATAACCAAGAAAAAAAACGCCAAAGTGGATCCAACAAAAAGACGCCAGTCGAAGTAAAAATCCCAAAATACTTTACTGTTTGTGAGGGCTTTCATGCATAAGATACATGCACTTCTTCAGACAAACTAATAGCAAATGCTTCAGTACTATATAGTCCCTCTAACATTTCACATAATAGGATAATTAATTTAATTAGTTAATTGAACCATCACTTTAAAAATCCTACTACAATTAAACATTTCACAATGTAAAAATACAAAGTGTATATTATTCAGTCTTGAACCTGGCAGAACATTAAAAACGTCAATAAGATTACCTAAATGAAATATATACTTCGTACCCATGAATTTACCTTTATTTTGTAAACATTTAAATATATTTTCATCTAATAAATAACGCCCTCTAATTACTAAATAAATTATGTTGTATTGTGTGAAAAATGTTATACAAAGAAAAAACTTTGCAAACTATTTTATATTAAATAGAAATACATTACATTAAAAACATCGTACATTATACATCTTTACTAATGTTGTTTGTTAATTCATTAACTTCATCTCATAAGAGATTTTAACTTTAAAAGACATTTGATGGAGCACATTTCATTTATGCCTGGATGAGTATAGGCATAAGTTTTGAGCTGCCACAATAGCTCAGATTCTTCTAACTTAAGGTGCCAAGGGCCACCTCTAGGGTTCAACTCTATCTTTTGGACTACTGTGAATAAAAATCCATGTGTTGGATTTTCAAATATATGTTTCGCTAAAGCATTTGTTAATACTCCCTTGGAAATTGCATACAGGTGCTCATATATTTGTTGTTTTAAATGACATTCCGTCTTCCCCAAATAGAACGCAGGACAGATTTTACAACTAGCAAGGTATACTACGCCTTAACTATTACAGTCACACTTATTGTTCATATAGTATCTTACATCCCGAATTGTAAAGGTGTTACCTATCTTTATATATTTACAGTATCTACAACAGCCACACCTGTACATTCCATTGTTCAGCTTTTGTTCCTTAGGTGTGCGTTCCAAAAGAGCTTTTAGGGAAGGTGCCTTCTTAAAAACAACTAATGGTTTTTGTCCTAAAGTCTTACACATATGTGCATCCTGAGTAATAAATTCCCAATTATTATTGAGTATGCTTCTTATTTCTGGTGACAATATATTAAATTGTATAAGGAAGCAAGTACTATAGTCCACTTGTTTTGAACCCGCATTGACCGATGGACATACTTCACTAATCAAATTTTCACTTTCTAAAGATGTATTAGTCTGGTCTGTTTTTAAAATTGGTCCTAAAAGGCCAATCTGTCTTTTATGGGTAACCTCGACTATTACAGAATTAATTAATTTGTTCGGGTACCCTCTATTTGAAAACATTAAAGCCAAATTTTGACATTCTTCTTCGAATGCAATTTCATCTGAACACATTCGTGAAGCTCGTACTATTTGGCTTTTCACCACCCCTTTCTTTTGAAAATAGGGGTGGCAACTAGTGAAGTGAAGAAAAGAATTACTGTAGTGAGGTTTCTGGAACACACTAGTACAAAATATGCCTTTTTCGAAATCTTTTCGGATTAAAATGTCCAAATAGTTTATGGAAATATTATTAAAGTTATAGGTAAATGACAAAAATGGAATAAATGAGTTCATAACTCCAATAAGATTTTGAGCTACTTCTTCATGGTTGGGCAACTCCAGGTTGATCAACCAAAAGGTTTTAAATTTTAGAATAGGTTTTAACAAAATTTTAGGTATCTATATATTACATGCAGCTTTTTTATGTAATAAGCCCTTTTAGTTCCCATGCTTGTCATTGGTTTAAACAAAATGCAACTGTCTCAATTGGCTATTCTTTTTTAATTTCAGTACATAATGACTAATCAAATAACATTTTTTTGTCTGAGGAAGTCTTAATACATGTTGACGAAAACGCATTGTCTTGAGTTAAAGCGTTTACCTTGTGGATTATTTGTGACTTTTTTGTGGATAAATAAAGTGCGGTTTTGGTGCGCTGTTCCCAGCTTCTTTTTTCTTTATTAGCTGCTTTGACTGCACAAATAAGAGTAATTTGAGCAAAAAAGTTGCAGTGAGTTAGGCCTTCTGCCCTTGCTCTGTTGTTTTACCAAAATTGCTGTGTGACTACAAAAGATGAGTGCTTATTTTCAACAGTTTTCTGCACTTCTGATTAACTAAAATAATATTTGCTACATATCTGTTTAAACTGTGCAACTGTTTTTTAGGCTTAGTGAATTCAATCCTTACCTCTGTTCTGATCTTGTATCCCACTAACCCATCCAGCTGTTGTTGTGGTATTAAAGATTGGTGGCTTTTGAGTTGCCCGCCTCTACAATAAATTTGGTATTAGACCCTCCCCCTAGTCCCATTACATCAGCTCATTCTACTGAGTACAGTGAGATCAGTTGAGAAGACCCACCCCTTTAGCTTCTTAACTTTGAATTATCTTATGTCTCCTCGCTTTCTTCTGAAAGAATTGCCTCTTCCTACTTAATTTTGCTGCTTGTGTTTAGGTGTTCAACTGCATTTAGTTTGCTGCATTTATTACTGCTTGCCGGTAGCCTTTTAAATTGATGACGGTATTCTACTGAATTGCTGCTTTATTTGAGCTGTTTTTACTGTTGTCATTGTGAGCTAATTTATCACATTTGCACTGTTTTAAAGCAATTTACTGATTAACTGCATTTCATTACTGTTTAACTATATTCCATTGCTATTTCCTGCAATTTGTTACAGTTTAACTGCATTTAACTGTATTTCATTGTTATTTACTGCAATATGTTACTGTTTAGCTATATTTTTTCATACTGTGAGTTCTGTTTTTGTCTCTGAGTTTTTTTTTTTTTTTTTAGTTTTACAATATTCGTAACCCATAAATTGAGTAACATAGTCTGGATACCGGTTTGCTGCATTCAGAGCTGTAGTTGCACTATTTTTAACCCTTTGTGAGGTATTCCAGCTACAAACTTTCCCTTAGTAGCACTTGAGTGATCACCTAGTAGTACTACTCTTAGAACATTCCACCCTATACCCTCATAGCTTTCTCTGGCCTCTCTCCCGCAGTTTCTGACAAATATGGATGCACGATTTCCTACATTTTCTCCTGCCAGTCTGATTGATATGGGCATCCTGAGACAGTGTAGCAACTGCCTCATGTACATGGACAACCCTCTACTATTACCACCTAGGAACACAGTTTGCAAGAGATGTAATTACATTAGGAACATCGAGTCAATGCTCTCTCCCTCACAATCCAGTATATCTGGTACTGAGAAGGTTGTCAACACTAACACCACACCGCAAACACCTCTAACACCTACACAACACACACCCACATATGCGGAGGTCCTCACCAAAAACATACCCAAACAAAAGAGACCTCCAAGGCAAAAAACACATGCAAACTCCACTGCCCATCACACTACACACCACACATAGTCCACACACCTGTGCCTCACAGCCACTAAGGCCTAAACACAAACCCAACATATTAGTCATAGGAGGCTCCATTGAGAAACACACAGATGTGCCCCTCACTAGGCTGGATAATGAGAAAGTCACGTTTAGTTGTTTGTCAGGTACCAGAATCCGTCATATCACCCATGCACTCAAGTCACTCAACAACAGGTGCTGCTATGACTTTGTCATAGTCCATGTTGGCGTGAATGACTTGAGAAGTATCTCCCTGGACTATATGAAGAGAGACATGACTGAGCTCATTGAATATGTGTCCCAGGCAGGAATGCTCCTAGTCTTAAGCAGCATTCTACTGTCATGCAGAATGGATGTCTCAATACAAATGGAAAATGACTGACTTTAACAATTAGCTTAGTTCATGGTGTCATTCCAAGGGAATCCAGTACCTGACAGCCAGAGAAGACATGATTGACAGACCACGATGCTTTGCCAGAGATGGCCTGCATCTTTCTCTCTTGGGATTCAGGCTGCTAGCAAAGGCTCTTGCCTCCCCATAGTGCCTTTTTAGGCAATGCCATGAGGTCAAAATTACCAACATGAAAATTTCATCAAAAAGCAAATTAAATGTCATGCTGCTAAGTGCTAGAAGTCTAAACATGAAACTGCACTCATTGCAAGCATTCTTAACCCTGAAAGATGCTGACATTTGTACAGTCACAGAAACCTGGTTCGAAGCTGGGGAGAGCACCCCAGGCATACCAGGTTACTCATCTTATCATACATTCAGACCCCAAACTGTGGGTAGCAAAGCAAATGGAGGTGGAGTTGCAATATCTATAAAAAGCATACACATCTCCAGGCTGTTCAAACAATATGATACACAGAAGACATTCCATGTGCAGTTAACCATTGACAAGACCCCTATTCAAATCATAGCTAGCTACAGGCCCACAACTTTGACTCAAGATGCCTACTCTACCTATCTAGGCCTCTTCAAATCTATCAAGATTCAACACTTTACCCTGATCCTGGGCGACTTTAACTATCCAACCATAGATTGGAAGAACTACTCATGCCAAAACACAAATGTCCAAGAGATTCCTTGATTTTTGTCAATGCAAATACCTTGGACCAGCTGGTTGACACCCCCACAAAACTTGGTATTAACCAACATGAGTAACCACTGCAGTATCCCTACAGTGTCATCCTACCTGGTAAGATTCGACCAGAAAGTGGCCACTTCCGAAGTCACCATCTCTGCCAACCGCGCCCCCCCCCCCCCCCCCAGCTAAGGCAAGCAAAAAAACTTCTCCAAAGCTGATTACAACCTCCTAAGGAAAGGTGTAAACAGCTTCACAGCCCCTTCCCCTATACAAGTATTTATATAACTGCATGGAATTAGGAATACCCGACAGGAAAAAAATCTTCCTCCTCAAGGAAGAGTAAACCTGTCTGGTGGACATCTGCAATAAATAAACTCTTTAACAAAATAAAAAAAAATGTTGTCCAGGACTAAGAAGGAGCAGGTGCCTAATTGGAAGCAATCTCTCCTCTGAACAAGAAAATAAGAGCAATAGTGAAATCCTCTAAAGCAAACTTCGAGTCCAAACTGGCCACATCTGCTAAAGACAGTCATAAGGCCTTCTTTAGATATGTCCGTAATCTCAAAGGAAGCACTCAGATCTGCTCAGAACTGGTGGTTAAGGACACCACATATACAAATGCTGTAGATATAGCCAACATGCTGGCAGACAGGTTTAGTAAAAACTTCACCCCTCTGTCCCCCATCAGTAAATCAGGACATCCCCAGCACCTGCCCACCTCCTCATATCTCTAGGGAACAAGTCATTACTGCTCTCTCAAAGGCAAAAAATTCACCTCCATGGGACCCGATAACATCCTAGGCTGCATCCTATATGAACTCAGGCAGGAACTTGCAGCACCATTAGGCAGCCTATTCAACCAAAGTCTGAGTACCGGCTTCATCCCATCCGAGTGGAGGACAGCTACTACCATCTGTTTGCACAAAGGTGGATTGTCATCCCCTTTTGGGAGAGTGACATCCCCACAAATTATCACATTAATAACAAGGTCCTAACTGTGCAATCAGTCGTGAGGGACATGGTCAGATTGATAGCAAACTGACTTTTGACCACCATATTTGCCTCCATTTTAAGGAAAGCTTTTTCCATGGCCCACCTCATTAGTAAGGGTATCTCATTCAGGGACAAGGTGGTCATAACATCCATGTATTCTTACTTTATAAGACCTATTATTGAGTACAATGCCCATTTCAGCATGTACCTCACAAAGCACATGCAGCATCTGGAGAGACCACAGAGGTTCCTCACCAGGAGAATCCAGGGGCTCAAACATCTACCCTACACAGATAGGCTAAATACTCTTCATAGGTGACCTCTGTCTGGCATGCAAAGCAATCTCAGACCCCACCTTGATGGAACTGCTGCATATCTGCAAGTCAAGCTCCACTCAAGTAACCCACATGCATGACCTCAGCCTGGTCTTTGACATCAATAGGACTTGTTGGCAGGACAGATTTGTATCCCAAAGACTCACCTTTCTGTGGAATAGACTCCCTCTCCATGTCAAGCAGAGTACCTTATTAACCCTTTTTAAGTGCAACCTGGATAACTGGATGGAGAACAGAAAATACACCCATGGGATTCCACCTGTGTCCCTGCTGGACAGGGGTATCGGGTGCTGACTTGTGATAACACAGGCTAAATTCTTGGGTAGGCTTGTATGGGCCTTAGGGCCAATATCCTAGTAACTTCCTATGATCTTATAATCCTATGAAAATGAAACTAGATTCCAGAAGCTGTGGAAGATGCCTGTGACTCACACTACTGCCATTCTAGTGTGACTCACATAAAGGGGGCTTAAACTGGGTTCTGGGGGGAAACTCAAATATCTCTTTATAGAGGCAAGTCCATTGATATATAATAACCATACTCCCTTAATGATTCTGATTCTTTATAATCAGAGTAAAAAGATATAATGAAATAATTGAGATATAGTGGCATCTATAACTTATTCATTTATACATACATGCATTTTTTTATTGACCAGATTAGCCCCACTAGGCTAATGTTCTATTTTCAGGGGAGAAAAGAGATGGTATTCACACTGGCTTGAGCAGGTTTGGCCAAGACACTGGAGAAGTTACCCTATCTTTTACATCCACCCAAGCTACCACCAACACTGGCAGATGGGACCTCAGTTTAAGATTTCGTCCAAAGGAAGGCACACACAGTAGTCCAGCATTCAACTTATGCAGCATCAGTACTGGAAAACTAATGCAAGTACCTGTCATGGGAACAGAATCCCTAGTCTTCTGCACCAAAGGCACACGTGCTATCTCTTGAGCTACCAAGACTGCAAGAACAAGCCCATGCTAGTTTTCTAGCCCCCATCCCGAAGGAAAACAACTGTACCAAGCAAATGTAGCAACATGAACCTTTCTGGGTTGCTGAAATAACACCAATAGAAATAATCTACATCTGAATGTTTTGGTGTAGCACCATATCTCTCAACTTATTTAGTCAAGAATTCTGGATAAAGCCAAAAATAATAGAGGGGGATAAAATCAAGAATAATTTTTAAATATTATTCTACTTCACTTCAAAAGTTAATAGAGCAACATGATTTGCATCAATATGCATTTTTTTAACAGTAAGAACTATAAAACTCTAATGACTGTTATTACTGAATGACTGTAAATATGGGGTGACTTACGATAAAATCAAAAATGTTATGAAAGACAGGACAAGCATTCAAAGCAAAATCTGGGACATTCTACAAAATTAGGGAGAGCTGAGAGGTATAGGTAGCACTCAAAAGGGAGTGTCTGGTCACAATAATCTGTTCTGGAATTTGAATGCTTTTTATGGAATGTGTATAATTTTAAATGATGAGTTATGTTTTTCTGAATGTTTTTATAACTGTCTATGAATATGTCCCAGCAGAACATTTTAGGAAATTGAAGTTTTAATGACTGAAATAATTAAAACTTCAAGACACCAACCCAAAAATTATTAAAAGAAGCTGCAGCCACAATCACTTTTCCATCCTCATACATGGAATACTGTCCTATCTCTCAAAAGGTGGGACAAATGGGAAAACTGTGGAACATACACTAACAGCTAGGGAGGGAGCTCACACCATGGTTAAAATGTTAGATTTTTACTTATTATATCACAAACCCAGTTCTTCAACCATAAGATACTCTCAGGAGAAACAAATCAAATTGCAAAAGTCCAAAGACTCAAATGGGTAAGCCAAGTACCTCCCTGAAAAAAGACACTGTCAGCTCCAGTCAGTGTCAAGCATCAGACAATCAGGCAATACAGATAAGAGCAGGCTTGCAGCATCATGAATACCATACCATACCATCCATAAAACCATCAAGCAGAAAAAATAAAGGAACTACAACCATGTTCAAAATGTGGGATACTACACTATCTTGCACAATGTGGAACAGACGGGCAAAACGTGACACATTTACTAACAACCAGGAAGGAAGCTCACACCATGGTCAAACTGTGGACATTATACTTATAATAGGTTCTTTGATACTACCTGTCTGTCTTTGCTTACGAGAAATTTTACTTGGTTACAATGTAAACATTTTCTTTTACTCTATTCATAAGACAAAATAGTTATACAGCAGTAGTATATGCTGTTAAACCACACACCCAGCTCTTCAGACATAAGAGATAAGAATAACTTGAAAAAAATCCAAGACCTTCCCCAGATACACACACACACACACACACACACACACACACACACACACACACACACACACACACACACACACAAATAAACACATTTTTCTCATATTCTCTGGTAGTATCTCTAGTTATAAAGTCTCAGTGACAATTTCCTTTCTGCCCACCTCATTTATTATTACTTCATTCTGCCATACGTCTCAACCTCTTAGAGTAAGAAATTGGGACAAAGCCAGAAATAAATGGGACAAAGGCCAAAAAGTAGGGACAACTTGTAAATATTGCTCTTACAAACTTAGAAAGTTGATAGATTAACAGGTTTTGCATTAGCGTTAAATTTCTGAAGGTTATGAAGTCCGAAACTCAAATATCTGTCATTATTTTCAACTTCAGTCTTCAATGATTTGCAACCAATTTGCCAGAAAACCACAATTTTATGAAAACTGGAACAAAATATGAAGCAAAAATCTGGACATTCTGCAAAAATCTGTACAGCTGAGAGGTATGCATTCTACTCACTATGTAGACAATGCTTTAATCTTTGTCCCACATGCCGGCACTTGTGCAAACATACATATACACACACATACCGATACACACATACACACACAAATACACATACCCATGACTTACAGTCATTACTATGAATATACACTTTGGATATTAGTTTGAGAACAAGTGATTGAATAAATACATAAATAATGGCCCAGAAATGTATCACAGCTCACTGATAACAGAACCATACAGTGCAACTCCTAACTCCTTTCTGCCTTCTCAATTTCTTAGCTCAAGAATCAGAAGCATTAACAATTATAGTTACTTAAAAAGTTAACAGAACAATTTTTTGCACAATCTGCATTTTCTGAACATTTGAACAACAAAGACTATGAAACTAATAATTGTCATTACTGACTGAATGACTATAAACCTTAGTGATATTTAACACTCATTGCTTTATCAGAAAATGAAGACACAAGTGAAGGTCTTGCAGTTAGAACTGGGGATTGACACTAAACTTTTACCGACCTGTTTCCTGTAGTCAAGAGTACAGGGTTTGGTTCTTTCTACTTCCATTTGCCTACTATGTTACTTTGAGTAAGTCACTTAACTTGGATTAAAAGACAGAAAAACAAAATGATAGGTGATATACATGAGACTAAATGCTCATGGGAAGTTTCTGAACAATAAGAACACAGCTGGATCATGGTCAAATGGGTACCTTGGCAGAGTAATGTAGCAGACTCTACCCTCCCCAGCATAGGCATAACAATATCCCATTAGCTGACTGTCTTCCCCAGTTGTCCTGACTGAAATCACTGTTGCAATATTCCTGACATATAGCTTGTCACCGCTGATGTCCATCCAGGGTACCAAAGTTTTGGTTTCCCTAGGTCATACACTCAGCCTATGACCTCAGCTCATATTCACTGAGGTACATAAATAAATGTAAGAGTATGGATCCTCAGACTATCTCGTCGGCAGCCTGAACATAGGTCATGTATCCATCAGACTAATCACCATTACATCGTTGGTACCTTTGCTTTAATCACTTATCCAGATAAATGCCCCATTAGCAAACCTTCCATTTTACTTAAGTTATTTTGTTGAAAGTTCTTTAAGACATCAGCTAGGAGGCATAAGTGCAAGTGCGGTAGGCATATTCTATACAAAGATTTGCATACTAAGTACCTCATTTTCCTAGACATAGAACAGAATCACAGGTCTTGTTCAAACTGTCAGTCATTCATTCCCAAAACCCTTAGGACAAGACTTTACTCTCTCAATGTCTTTCTTGATTCTCAGCATCTTAAGCTCTTTGTCCAGACTAAGATGGCTGAATCTGCATCCTTGGATGTCCCTCTTTTCCCAACGAGAAAGCTAAAGAGGCCTGGAATGGATCTGCAGTCTAATGTTTCAGACGCCAACATACCTGCTGAGGCTCCAGAACCTTTGGTACATCAGGTTACCTCTCAGTTGCCCTCTACAGAGACCCCGTCAGTGGCTGATATGACTATTGAGACCTTACAGACTGCCGACAAGCTGATGAACCGTGACTTGTTATTTCCAAAGGACATCTCAGCATCCCTCAAATTATAGTTAGGGAAGACATCCCAGGCTCTTTAATATATGTTAGACATGGTTCCAAACCTCTGTGTCTTATCCAGATGAACATCACACCTAAAAAGAAAAAAAAAATGGAAGACTAGGTATGTAGCTTCTAGCTCAGCAGCTAGGGAAAAGGAGTTTATAGCTTTCTCACAGGGGTTGTTCAAGGCTATTATGTCTTTGAAACCTTCCTCTTTCAGGACTCTACAACCACAGGATACTCTTCACAAACCTGCTTTGGTTTCCTCTTCTTCTGAAGAACAAAACTACAACTCTAGCCATTAACTAGAATATTCCTCCTACATTATCCAGGACAAAGCTCTTCTGATGAAGAGGACTGTCTGTCAACAGATTCCCCTATTGAGGAATCTTCCTTTATGGAGACTGTACAAAACATGATGAAACACTTTGAATGGCAAGCCACTCAAATCTCTAATGTTCAGAAGAGGTATTACAGCCTTTTAGAAATGGGTGCCCCTGTCCTTCTCCAGTCTTTCCTGTCCTTGAAGCTTTCCAGAGGGCTTTTCAGTCCATCTGTCCTGCACCTGATTCTCAACCACCAGCTCCTAAAACACCAGACAGGTTTTACAAGGTGCCTGATGAACTAAAATACTTATACAAGAATGCAGTGGCAGACCCCTGTGCAGTATCTCTCTTCTAAGATAAACCCTCTAAGCTTCTATCCAGTGCTAATGCCCTACTATGGGCAAAGATAGTAGGGCTATTGATAGGTAGTTAAGAAGGTTTACACTTCTGTGACTGTTGTGGTTAGGGCAATTAACTACCTTACTCAAATGACAGAGTATAAGATATTTTAAGATCGTTTTATACAAAAAAGTTTTTTTTTTTAAAAAATGCTTTGAAGTTTGTTTTCCATTGAATATTGTTTTGTATCTAACTAAGGTGTTGTCACTTTAAATCTGTTGTGTGAGGTCAGGAGGCTTGAGGTCATGTGACAAGACCAGGCTATATAGGCAGATTTTAAATGTGGATAAACTTATCTGAAGAAGTTTTTACTGATAAAATGAAATCACTCATCATAAAATGTTTTTTAGAGTACTTTATTTTGTTTCAAAGTGCATTTGGTTGATCCAGGAGCTTACAGTCAGAGTCTGCAGACCTGTGCTTTGTGTTTTCTTTGTTTCAAATGACAAATTACTTGATCTCTCTCATGCATTCCTTAAAGTTATGCTAGACACTCCTACAGCAGTCAAAGCAACAAATGTGGAGCCTAGTATTCCAGGCCATTCAAATAGCCAGGCACAGCATTAAGTGCAATTACAAAGCTGTGCCTGCTTCTTGAAGGGCAGCTACCACTAGATCTGTTATTCTCAGATGTGTATGGCTTCACAGTTAGTCCATACCTGAGGATTTCAAATCTAAACTTCTAAACTCCTCTTTGGACAAAGACTTACTCTTTGGCTCTCAGGCTGCCAGTCTCATAAAAACTTCTCAAAACCTTTTAAATGAGAAAGGAAAACTTTACTCTAATACGAAACAGGGGTGAGGCATTTTTGGTGACAAAACCAAGGACTCAACTTTGTATCCTGTCCTCTTTCCGCTGTAACCCTTAGCTATGATGAAACTATATTAGTTTTCAGTTTTTAGCAAGTTTTTAAGTGATTCATTGTAAATCAGTGCTACCTTTTCTCCATTTGTTTTTTACATGCTGTATGTCTGTATTATTTTTGTTTTTGAAAACAAAAGCAATAAAAAAAGTAATTGGAAAAAAAACTCTTGAAGACCAAGGTAAGACTATGAAAGACTGCAGCCAGATTTGACTTTCCTTAGTTCCTAGATACCATAGGAAATACCCATCTAAGTCTACCTCCTTCAATAGAAGTGATCCTAGGGCAGCTCATAAACAAATAAAGTCCCCCCCCCGCAAGAAAAGATACATTAACAAACCCCATAAAGAATGACAGCTGGAAGACTTCCATTTGGAAGCAAAAGTCTGTGACAACCCATGCAGTTCCCCTCCCCCTGCCCTCAGTCTCACTACTCCTTTCTCCTTAAGGCCATTACTTTCTCTAGCTAGGTCGAAAGCTGTTACCACAGACAAGTGGGTCCCGTACATCATCAATGAGAGCTATGCCATGTCCTGGGAAAATATACCCACTCCAAAAGATGTGCCACAACCTACTCACAACCAAATGTCCCTTCTTACCCCATTTATTCAAGACCTCATGAATCAGGCCACCATCAGGCAAGTCTCAAAGGACTTCATGGGAAAAGGATTTTACATAAGGATTTTTCTAGTGCCAAGGAAAGAAGGGCAATGGAGACCTATCCTAGACCTGTTTTTCCTAAACACTTACTTTAGGGTTTCATCTTTAAAAACACTCTCACTTCATGCTCTTCTGCATTTCATCCTCCCTCAAGCTTTCTTAGTGTCATTGGATCTGAAGGATGTGTACTTACGGTTCCACTTTATAATCTTGAAATACTGAAATCTCGAATTTCACTACCTCGAGACCATAAAGTTGAATGCTTGAAATCCCGAAACCCCAAAACTGTGAAACACAAAATCGCGAACATAAACACACCATACATCACACAACACATACACCAGCCTACCTACACTACAACAAATAAACAAACAAAACACATATAAACACAAAAACACAATTCAACATACTTGCACTACATATAAGCAGAGGGGCAAGCCCCCCTGCACCAGCCATGTGGGGGACTGTGCCCCCCATACCCCCTACTTGTATATTACTAACTTCGAGATTGCACCAAACAGAAAAAGACAGCAAACTTACCACTGCACACTCTCCAGTACCCTCGCACACACACATCACAAATATACAAACACCACCACTTTCAACACTTAAACACTCATACTTTTACCTGCCTACCCTAACCCACACATAAAACTTCCAAACACACTCACATACACTCAAACAAATACCTAAAACCCTGACAAAATGCTCACTTACCTTAAATACTAGCCAAATACACACACTAAACCATACATGCTGCACACACTACATCCGCGACAAATACTGGAGCATCATAACCATGAATTCGACATTTCCGGATTTATGGTTATGGAGTTTCAGGATTTAAAAAATTCAACTTTATGGTCTCAAGGTACTGAAATTTGAGATTTCAGTATTTTGAGATTATAAAGTGGAACCGTACTTACACATACCCATTCATCCTTCTTGCAGAAGATTCTTCAAGTTTTCCTCTGGCTACTCACCTTTTTTAATTTATTGCACTGGTCTTTCTACAGCTCCAGGAGTGTTCACAGAGTGTCTAGTTCCAGTAGTGGTTTTCTAGTGCACCCAGGGAATCCAAATGTTCCCCTACCTGAACAACCTATTGAGCCAGGATCTTTATCCAGAAATTATCCTTTAGCATCTATGCTTCACCTTCCAACTCTTCCCAGGTCTGGTTTTTATTGCAAACTACAAAAAAATCCAACATGGTCCCTACACAGGACCTAGTTTTTCTGGGCTGCATATTGGACACAAAGAAAATGCATGCCTTCCTCCCACAGGAGAAAGTTCACAGCCTGCCCACTTTTTCCCAAAATCTCTCCTCAGCAACACACTGCTGAGCAAAAGTGATGCTAAGAACCTTGAAGTTCATGGCAGCCACCATCCCTATGCTCTCCCTGGTCAGACTTCACATGAGAAAAATCCACTGGTACCTAAAATCTATGTGGTGCCAACATTGTCTTCCCTTGGACACCTGATTTCCCTTCTCCTTTGTCTCAATAAGGAGCTGCTTTGATAGAAAGGACAGGTCATCCTCAAACCAGGAGTGCAATTCACACCACCTCCTCTTCTTCAACAGGTTCACACAAATGTCGCGAACAAGGCATGGGGAACATGGACAGCATCACACTAAGCGCAGGGCAAATGGCAACCGCAGTTCCTAAAGGAACATATCAATCTTAAAGAGATGAGACCTCTTCTACAAATTTTTCAAGTTTTCTATCACCTTTGGAAACTTGGATCACTCCAAGTGTACGCAGACAACACCATAGTCACGTGGTACTTAAACAAATAGGGAGATACCAGACCTTATCAACTCTGCAGGTTAGCACAGGAGGCATGGAACTTAGCTACTCAGATGAACATCATGCTCACAGCCACAGGCATTCCATCTCTGGACAATGTTTTAACAGATTCCTCAAGCTCATCCCTGGAAGACCCCCCCCCCCATGAATGAGCACACAGGTTTTCCAGATGATCACCCTTCAGTGGGGCACTATTCAGATAAACATCTTTGCATCACCAATCAACCATCAGCTCTTCCAGTTCTGCACCAGTGGCCCTTGTCCCACAGACAGCAGAACACAGCCTTTTCATTCCAGTGGACAGGGAAGTTTCTCTAGGCTTTTCCTCCTCTGCCTCTTCTTCCAAAAATTCATCTCGAACAAAAGGAAACACCCAAACTACTTTTACTGGCATCCTTTTGCCAAGACAGAATTGGTTTCCCCATTATTCCACCTGACAAAGGGAAATTACAGAAAAATGCCTCTTCAGCATGACCTGATAACTTAGCAAAAACGTTTGCAGCTCCTCCCAAATCTTTCATCTCTCAACCTGACCCTATGGATAATAGGATTTTCATTGCTCAAAGGCATTTCTTCTCTGAGGAGGTTGTTCAAGTCCTACAAGAAGCCAGGAGACCCTCTGCTAGACAATTTACACAGCTAAATGTAAAAGATTTTCCTATTATTGCTGCCATCATAGTCACGACCTATTCTTATCATATGTTACTGCTGTACTTCAATACCTTTGCTAAATGCTTTAATCAGTTTTGGCTTTCTCATGTATAAAAGCTCATCTGTTAGCTATCAATGCCTGTTTCTCTTTCTAAGCCTTATACCTATGGCTACAGTGGAGTTCAGGCTTTTCCTCAGGGGAGTCCTGCATCTTAACTGAACAAGGAAATCCATCTCTCTCCCATATGATATTAATTTTGTACTTGAAAAGCTTACACTGTCTCCTTTGAACTATTATCTTCTACGTCTCTAAAATTCTATACTTAGAAAATTATCCTTCTCTTGGCTCTCACCTCTGTTAGGAGATATTTTTGAGTTACAAGCCCTTATAGCCTTTCCCCTTTTTCTTATTTTTCACAAGAACAAGGTGACTCTCAGGGCTAATCCATCCTTGATGCCTAAGCTAGTGAATGAGCTGCCCCTCAATCAGGATAATCATTTACCCACTTTCTTTTCCAATCCACAAAACGGGGGGGGGGGGTCTTACAGTCTCTGGGCATTCACAGACAATGCAGATCTGAACAAAACTAAATCTTTCAAAATGACTGACTAGCTGTTTACATCATTTATGAGCTCTTAGCTGGGCCAGACAGTCTCTAAACAAACTATGGCAACTTGGATTTCTAAGGCTGTCTCTTTCTGCTGCTGCACTTTGGTAAGACTTTGACTTCCTGCCCTAAACTACATTCCACTAGGGCAGTTGTTTCTTCGGCAGCATTTCATACAGGAATTGATTCCAGTTCTATCTTGAAGGCTGCCACCTTATTCTCTGTATACCCCTTTATCAAACATTACAAAACTAATGCTTTATCCAGGTCTAGGGCAGCCTTTATTAGGTAAGTCCTCTAAGGACTGCTGGACAGCTCTTCTACTCAGTAGCCAACCACCCTTCCTTCCTCCTTCAGCTTTGGGAATCACCCAGATGGCAGAAATACTGCAGCATTGATTTCAGTCAGGACATAGTACAGTTGTGTAAGAACCTACCATAACAGCAGATGTCCTACTGATCACTGTTGCAGTATTCCATCCCCTCCTCTCTATATTCCATCCACTCTTCTCTACCTCACTTCAACTTTCTTATTCCTCTCCCCCTTTGCTTTAACCTCTGCTCTGTTACATGGGAACAGGGTATTTTTCTTACCTATTCAAGCTACATCCCTCCTAGTTGACCATTCTCTTCTCTCACTAGTGTTCTGGCTGCTGTCTTGGAGATAGTCTGAGGATCCATGCCAGTCCGATGCCCAACCTTCATCAAAGGCACGCCCATTCACACATGTCTTTCGGAGGCCACTCGACCACGGGGAGGACATGCAGACTCCACACAGAAGGCACTCCAGCCGAGAATCGAAGAGGAGAACCTCTTGCTGTGAGGCAACAACACTATCGCTGTACCACCGCGACTACTTACAACCATCTAGAGTTAAATGAGATAATATCTATTATCATTGTGTTTTAAAACTTAGCTCCTATGACATTTGTTTAGTTTGCCAGTATTTTATGGCATTCTGTTTAGACAGGAAGCTGTTTATTGCTTTGAATGTTAGCTCATAAAGTGCCTCTATACCCAGTCTAAATGAGGACCCTATGTATGGATAATATAAATCTCTGATGTGTGCTCTGATAGCCAAAACATAATTTTACTTTTCTTAAAAGATACTAAAATAATAAGTTATGTAATAAACTTTCATTTAAAATAAATTGTGTATTCTATTTTATTTGATTGCATCTTCTTAATAGGAGAACCCTAGGTACCAGTATTAATTTAAGTTTTTAAAGATAAGCTGAAAAAAGGAATACAGATCTGTAAACTGGAATGTACAACTAACATATGTGAAAACATAATTGGAAGGGCAACTAAAGTTTTGTAATAAGAGGAAAACTTAGCAATATGTTCTTGTAGTCATCGTTAGTAGGAGCAGATAAAATAGAAGTGTGAGGAACCTTTTTGATTAAAATAACATAAGGAGGAGACAACTCAACAGCCACTGTGATTAATTATACAACAGGAACTGAATTGTTAAGATGGGGATAAGTAGATCTACCCATAAGCAGTCTGTTTTAGCAGGTGTCCCCCCCCCAAAAAAAATAACTTGAGCAGGTTTCCATAGCTACTTCAAATACATAATACATAAACTATTAATCTACCCTTTGCCTTACAAAAACAAACATACAGTTTGATTTCTGCTCTAATACAGAACTTTTAAAACTCATAAATGATAAATTATTGGAAATACATGTACAGGGCTGGTACAAGGGCAACTTAGATTCCCAATCAGTTTGAATGTCTGCATGAGCAATACTGAAATATAGTCCAGTCTCCAGGTAGTAGAGAGGTATAACTACAGCAAATAAACAATGATCTGCAAATTGCAATACGTGCATGCACGTGATTGGCCCACACTCTCGGAGGTCATTCTGCAATCATTCACTTATTCAGCAAATTAAAGAGCAATATTCAATGCCAAATAAGTTAACAAATCAAAATGTGCATGGTAATTGAATTTAAGGGGGGAAGGGATGCAGAAAGTGCCAGAGTGAACTGAGGATATCTCAAAGAAATAGCAAGAGCTGTGTAAAGGGTGCACAAAAATGCCAGAAAAAAAATTGAACAAAGGGCTCACAGATGGCTTAACAAATTTGTAAGTTATGGAACTGGACAGAGACCTATAATAGATATAGAGTGGATCAGTTGCACTTAGAATTATTCTGCCACAAGTGAAACCATTTTACCCATCTCTAAACATGTGCCATTGTAACATAAAATGTAAGACATACTATTTTTTTCTTTAGTTAATGACATAAGCAATAAAAATAAGCAAAACTGGTATCTGCCAAAAAAGTAAATAATAATGTTCTAGGAGGCTTTGGACTGGAGCAATATATTGTCTTCTTATTTTAGATGAATTTTAAAGATACTTTGCCTAAGAACGTATCAAGCCACAGTGACAAACTCACTATACTGGCAGGTGTTTTTGTCTTCCTTATAAATTATATCCAAAAAATAGACAAACGAATAAATAAATGTATTAATTTATTAATTCATTTATTTATTTATGTTTGTTTGTTGAGGTAGTGCACTGATCAAAGTCAGCCAACTTCAGGCACAGTCCTGATGAAAAACAAAACATTTCATAAGAAAAAAAACAGAAATTCGCAACAATCACATACATGTGACAGTCTACCTCAAAAATAAAGTAGATATTAACTATCCACACAAGCTGATTTTCCAGGAATATCATCTGTATTATGAACACTGTTTAATTGTCAAATTATAGATACTTATGAGGGTTACTTTATGCTTGTCTGAAATGACAGGAATCTTGAAGCAACTAATTAGTGATTCTCATGTTGTGGTTAAATTTGTTGTTAAATACAATGAGATCACAGAATGATGTTTCTCTTGTCCAAAAGGCTGTGGAATATCAAAGTTAGTTATTTAGAAATGTAGGTGTATAAAATTTTAAGGGGGCAGCTTTCCCCCTACAAAAATGCTGTTTTTGCGTTTTTTGCTGCAGTCAGTGATATGTAATGCTTATTTTTTCTGGATCTTTACATAAAATATTGACTTAATGTTCAACCATTCATTTGATATATATTATGCAAAAAGGGGTAGAATTCATACTTGGAGACTGTGCTTGTATTATCCAAGCACTGCATTACAAAACAAAACATTTTTATTTTAATGGGGTTCTGTCAGATATTTACTATTTCAGCACCTTCAGTTTTTTGTCCCATCCAGCAACATTGACTTATGTCTTTGCTTTTATTACCTACTTACAAGGTCACTCACTTCATTGGCACCACAACATCTTATTATTACACAAAATGAAGAAAGGGAGTGTCCATACAATGATCAGGGAAGGTTATTTTAACAGCTAGGGTCCCAAAACTTGAAACAGATGAAAAACTATCCCTGGTGGTTGGGGAGGGGGAAGCTGAGCATGTATGACACTATGTATATCATACCTACTTATGTGAGTGCAGTCTTTTCATGCACTCCCCCTCCCCTGTAACTGCTAGAGAATGAAGCAGCACACCCTGCTGCAGGGCACTTACCCTCTAGGCTTCACTACAGGGTGCTTCAGCTGTGACTTAGACCTTGCTGCAAGGAAGCAGTACTGTAATTAGCCACTTTGTTCATTCATTTAGCCACTTTATTCATTCATTTCCTAATAGGACTTCCACAATGGTGCAGCGGTAGCATTATTGCCTCACAGCAAGAGGGTCTCCCGTTCGATTCTCGGCTGGAGTGTGGGGAGTGCCTTCTGTGTGGAGTCTGCATGTCCTCCCCGCGGTTGGGTGGGCGTTCAAAAGACATGCGTAAATGGGCATGCCTTCGTTCAAGGTTGAATGTTGAGCTGGCACCTCGGCATTCGTGAAAATCTACTGCCAATCATTAGCAGACCGGAGTTCCGCTGTGGCGACCCCTAACCAGGAAAAGCCGAAAGACAACAACAACATTCATTCATTTCCTACCTTGGCTGGTACACCAGCCAAGCTCTGATTACAAGCAGCATTGTCAGATGCAGTGTCATTGTATCATCAGTCTAGCCCTCCAAGCTATTACTAGCTAAGCACAATAGAAATTATGAAGCATCACTTTCAATCTGTTACTGTTGAAAATTATGTTAATTTGCATTACTTGATCAACACCTGTTAGGAAGGTTCACATCCCTGCTGTGGAAACAATAAATTATGTACTTACATTAATAATAAATTTGTGATGGCAGTTTCATATTCTTTATCTGTAGGACTAAGACAAGGAGGTGCTAAACTCAGCCTGGTTCATAACATTTCATCAGACACTCTAGCCCTCCACTTTAAAATTATTGCATAGAGCCTGAGGTCCCAACTCTAGATCTTTGAAGCCTGCAAGTACACATCAACATAAAAGGATCATGAGGAAAGCAAACAAAAGAAAAATAATACAATAGCCTCCTCTAGACCCTAAGGCCATAGGAAGGAGGAGTAAGTGTTGAAGGATACGAAACTGCCAACCCAAATCTATCATTATGGTAAGTACATAACATTTGTATCTGATGTTGGAAGTTTCATATCCTTCAGCTGCAGGACAGAGTCCTAAGCTAACTGATCATGGGTGAAACTCAAGATGGAAGAGCAGCTCATTGACAAAAGATGCCTATTTAGAGACTACTGCTACAAGATCCATAATAGTCACAGGCACATATTTATACATGACAATAAAAGGCATATGTGCTCTGCTTCGGAAGAGTTCTGTCCTAAATCTAAAAGGTGACTGTCAAGCTTCAGCATCATTTCCATTGTTGTGGAAGACTAAAACTGCAAATCTGTTACTATTGAGCAAGTTATAGAAGAAGTAGACCAAGGTTACATCTTTTCAGAAGGAACATCAAAGCTGTGAAAAAGTCTTAAATGGCTGCAGGCAAGGGCAGTAGGAATTAAATACCATTACCGTAGTTCCTGGCAGTGGCTTATACAACTGTCAGGAGGGAAAATCTAGACCATGGGTTAAAAGGAAATACCTTTCTGAAGGGCAAAATTTATGAGGTTTCAGAGGAGAATATGTTACCAGAATCAGCCAGGGGAGCTGCAAGGATGTATGAGGTGCAGAGACATCTACCAGAGCTAGGTACTACATCAAAAAGGACTAAAGAATAATTCTTAGCCAGAGCATATAAGGAGACTGTGAATGTGTATATGGTATGAGTATGTATACCACAACCAGTTATGGCCTCAAAGCATTCAGAAGACAGAAGCTAGCTCACAGGGGAAAAGGATCAGTCTGCCAAAAACAGTGATCTGAGATCTTCCAAGATAAAACAGTATGTTACAAAAATAGATGAGGTAAATGAGACAGTACCTATGGTACTAAGCAATACTGTACTCATGCATTAAATGAGAGGACGGTTGCAAGAACAAAAATCATTCAAAGATTCTACAGTACCATCAAAAACACCCAAAAATTTAAACTAGAAGTCTCATAGGTGAGTAGAACTAAACATGAAACTGCTCTAAGAAACACTGTGAGAGAACAGAAAACAGAGTCTTTGTAGAAATATATGAACATATAATAGGAGCAGAATGGTTCCTTAATATAATATGAGAGCATCCCTATGAACAGTCAATGAACAAAGATGTTTTGGAAGGATAAAATGTAAAATCTATGTCTGAATATGTGATGCTGGTTGGCACAGTGATGAATGAGCCCCAAACAAATGTCAGAGGTTCATAGAATTGGACTAACTAAGCCCAAGGTCAGAACATACAAAACGTTGGTCCCACGTCTGCTCTAAGGAAAGACACAAAAGCCTTAGTTAAGCCCTAACAAGTTGATCAGCTCAAAAGGCACTGCATTATATCCCTAAATATAATCCTAGCTAGGCGACTGTGTCAGAAACACTTGCATCAAACCGCAAACAAAAATCATAGAAAGGCAATCATCTCAATGATGCTGGCATCAGACCCCTAAACAAGGTCTTAGCATGGCTAATATGGTCCAAATGGACTGTCAAGTCCCTGCATCACACTAAGAACAAGGTTTCAATTAATGCACAATTCCTAATCAGTCAAAAAAAGGCAAACAATTACTCATACAAGATCATGGATCATATCAGTATCTGTCCTTACCATTGCTAGTATAGTGTCTAGGAGCATTTTAGCATAAAGAAAAACACAGTCTCAAATAAAACTGCATTTTGTTCACAACTAAAAGTTCCCTTACTTGAACATGCTACCACATGACAAAGGTTCAGAAATTTTCCACAGCTGACTCTTAACAAAACTGGATTATTATGGGTAGGTCATAAGGGTAGACCAGGTACTCAAGGGGATGTTGTGCTCCACTGCAATGCCAGAGCAGAGAGGAAAAGAAGGAGACAGCAAGTACTGTTATTTTTGCTTCACTGTATAGTTTTTCAGATCTCTGCTGAAGGTGTTGGTTTTCCCCTACCCATCCTCCCTATTCCTTTCTTGTTGTTTAAATTTGGAGGCTTTTGCAGTTGCCTGCCCCCAATGTAGATTTGGTCTGGGACACTCCCCCCAGTCCCATCTCTTTACCTCATTCTACCTAATAGACTCCTTCTGCACTTGTTTTTAGTCATTTTTAATTTAACTGCATGTTTTTAAACTGTTTGGTCTAACATTGCTACATACTCAAGTGTGCTAGCTTGCACTGCATTTGAATTGTTTTTACTGATGTTTTAGCTACTTTTCTCTATATATGAAAAAAAAAATCTAAGCCTGTTTCCTACCTTTCCTGTAACTAGTGTAGTCCAGATTCAGATTTGTTGTATCCGGGACTGTATGTAAGCTTCTGAGACCTCCAAAGCTTTCTGTGTTGAAGGGAAGCCTTCTAGCGTATCAGTGGGAGTGGTAAGCACTAGGTAACCTATCTACCACATAAGGAGTGGTTCTGGCCCAGAAATTGTGGTTATTGGCTGTTTGGGCAGATTTTCCATCTCTCTCAACTTTCTGATTCAAAAGCCCATATTTGCACTTGTTTCCCCCCTCTCCTGTAACTAGTTTAGTCCAGATACAAATTCTTAGTTTCAGCACTTGAATTTGGTTATTCGTGATCAGCACTTGTTCAGAACTTGTTGTAAGCACTAAATAACTTACTAGATATTACAGCACTCAACCTTCCTCATTACCTAGAGGAAAACAGTTTTGGTACTTACTTTCCTCACTTGCTTAGAGAAAAACAGCTCTTGGACTCACTTTCCTCACTTATATAGAGGAAAATATTTTTTATTCAGGCATGTCCAAGGGTCAGCTCCCAGTGTTCTCTCCTGTCTATCTGATGAATCTGGGCATCTTGGGACAATGTAGACATTGCCTCATGTACACTGACAACCCTCTCCTCCTACCACCCAACACTACAACATGTGAAATATGCACTTATCTAGCCCAACTGGAGGTAAAGCTCTCTCCAACCAAGACTGAACTTGACAGTCAAGAGGAGAAGGTAAACACTTGCACAACACCACACTCATCACAGTCTCACTAACTCTATACCACCAAAATCCACACATAGAAAAACAAAAAGATTCACGGAGGCTCTCAGTAATAATCAGCTCAAGCAACAGAGACCTCCAAAGCAGAAATGCAAGCAACCTCCACCCCCAACACAACCCAAATGACACATAGCCCGCAGACTCAGTGTGCCACTCAGCCACAGCCATTAAGGCAAAACAACATACCCAACACACTAGTCATAGGTGACTCTATAGTCAGGCACACTGATGTCCCACTCACCAGGCTAAACAAGGAGAAGGTTACTGTCAGCTGCATGTTGAGTGCCAGGATCTGCCACATAACCCACACACTCAGGTCACTCCATAACAAGTACAGATATGACTCTGTCATTGTCCATGTTGGTGTGAATGACCTGAGACATACCTCCCTGGACTACATGAAAAGAGACATGAAAGAGCTCTCCAATCTTGCAAACCCAGGCAGGTATGTCTCTAGCCCTGAGTAGCATTCTGCCATTACCCAGAATGATGCCGCAGTACAAGGACAAAATTATTGACTTAAACAGTTGGTTAAGCTTCTGGTGTCATTCTAAAGGGATACAGTATCTGTCTGCCTGGGATGACATGGTTGACAGACCACAATGCTTTGCAGAGATGGCCTGCACCTGTCACCCCTGGGATTCCAGATACTGGCTAAGGTTCTTGCCGCCCCTATAGTGCCTTTTTTAAGCAAGGTTCAAATGACAAATTCACCACTGTAATAGGAACAGGTAAGCAAAATCTGAGGGTGATACTACTCAATGCTAGAAGTCTAAATCTCAAAATGCACTCACTCGAGGCACTCCTTAAAATGGAGAACATCTGTATCTTTGCAGTGACTGAGACCTGGTTTAAGACTCCAGAGAGAACCCCTGCACTACAAGGCTATAACTCATACCACACTTTTCAGCCATGTAACCTGGACTGGAACACCAAAGGCGGAGGTCTGTCCATATTCATTAAGGATATTCACACCTCCAGGCTAGTTGCTCAGCATAATGCAGCCGAGGTTATCCAAGTGCAACTAACTCTGGGAAAAACTGCAATCCAAATTGTAGCTTGCTACAGATACCCCTCCATGCCACAGGATTCCCACTCCTCTTTTCTTAATGTACTGGAAAATATTAGGGTTCAACCAAACACCCTAATAATGGGTGATTTCAACTACCCCACCATTAACTGGGAAACCTACTCATGTACCAACTCCTTCACTTAACGCTTTCTGGAATTCATAAACTCCAATGCCCTGGATCAACTTATCCGCACCCCCACCAGGAGCAACAATATCCTTGATCTAGTCATTACCAACATGAGTGACCGGTGTTCCACACCTGAAGTCAACGCCTCATTGGAACGATTTGACCATAAGCTAATTACCCTAGATATCCACATCCTGCCCCATCCCCCATTAAGGAAACCATGGTAAAAAAATGTCTCCAAAGCCAACTTCATGCTTCTTAAGACAGAAGTGGCGAACTTCATGATACCATACAGATGGACAATACAGTTATGACCACTGAATCCTACACAATTGCACTTTATAAGCACTTACACGAGTGCATGGATCGTGCTATCCCAAACAGAACCAAGACGCTATCCTCCAAAAAAAGGAAGCCAGTCTGGTGGTCCCCTGCCATAATCAAACTGTGCAACAGAAGGAAGAAACTGTTGCAGAAGATAGTAAAATCCCATGAGTGGAGGAGCTCCCTGGTCAGCTTCAGTAAGGAATCTGCGATCCCTGATAAAATCCTCCAAAGCTAGTTAGGAAAACAAAATTGCCACTGATTCTAAAGACAACCACAAAGCATTCTATAGCTATGTCAAGAATCTCAATGGCAACACTCAGATCTGCTCTGAGTTACAGCACAATGGCACTAAATATACAGACCCAAGTGATATTGCCAACATCCTGGCAGATAGGTTCAGTGCTAACTTTACCCCCATCTCACCTCCTAAAGCACCCTTCTCTATACAGGAAGAATGCAAAGTTCCTGTAATCATGGCTGCACAGGTAAAAACCACAATCTCCAAAGTCAAGAACACAGCATCCATGGGACCAGACAACATCACAGGCTGTGTTCTACATAAACTACAGAACAAACTGGCACCCCACCTAAGCACCATGTTCAATCATAGCCTCACCTCAGGCTTTGTGCCTGCTGAATGGCGTACAGCGATGTTTATCCCACTCCACAAGGAGGGAGCCACCACGGACCCCAGGAACTACTGCCCCATTATCCTGACGAGCCTGGTCTGCAAGGCCATGGAACATATCATCATGGAACTTATATACAAAGACATTGGTAATCTTCAAACTTTGGAACCCACCCAGTTTGGGTTTGTAAAAGGCAGATCATGTCTCCTAAACCTGATAGACTTCTTTGAAGCAGTCACCAAAGCCGTAGACGAGGGTAAGGTGGTTCACACAGTCTATCTAGATCTTGCCAAGGCTTTTGACACCATCCCCCACTCTGGAATTATAGATAAACTCACTAAACTAGGTATAAATCCCTATGTCACAAGATGGGTTGCCAAATAGCTCACTGACAGAACCCACACTGCGAAAGTAGCAGACTATAAATCCAACTTCAGACCAGTGACAAGTGGAGTACTACAGGGTTCAGTCCTGGGTCCTCTCTTGTTTGGTATGCACTTCTATGAAGTACAGGCTAACACAGAAGGTCTTTGGCTAAAGAAGAACACAGATGACTGCAAACTAGGAGCCATAATCAAAACTCCTAATGATGTGGACATCCTACAAAAGGGCCTCAGTGAGACAGATGCCTGGTGTCAAAGCCATGACCTCATGCTCAATGCCAAAAAGTACATTGCCATCCTTTTTGATAAAAACTCTGTACTCATGAACTACAACATAGGCGGTAGTATACTTAACACCAAAAGTGTGATAAGAGACCTTGGGACCCAGGTGGACAGTAGTCTCTCCTTTGATAACCACATCGCCACAGTAGTCAGGAAATCCTTCTATGTGGCACACCTCATCACAAAAGGTTTCTCATCCAGAAAAAAAGAGGTCATTGTTCCCCTCTACTCATCACTCATTAGACCCATTATAGAGTACAATGCCTCTTTTGGTATGTACCTCACAAGACATCTACAACAACTGGAAAGGCAGCAGAAATACCTCACAAAGAGGATTGCTGGCCTCAAACAGATGCTCTACACAGACATCTCAAAAAACTCCAGCTTTACTCCTTCGCATATCGCCTACTCAGAGGTGATCTCTGCCTAACATACAAAGCTATGTCAAACCCAGAGCTGTTGGACATGCTCCACTTAAAGAAATCCCAATCCCTCCGAGCTACACGCTCTAAGGACCTAAACCTTGTCACCACAATAAACAGAACATGCTGGAGGGATAGATTCCTGTCCCAGAGACTTCCTATATTCTGAAATAAACTACCTATCTATATCAAGTAAAGCTACTCATTAGCACTCTTCAAGAAAAATCTTGATGATTGGATGGAAAATAGGAAATTCAACCCGGGGATCACTTCTGTGGCTCTGCTTGACAGTGGCACAGGAAAATAATTTTCTTGGGTGGCAAAAGCCAGGGTACCTTTTTGGCTGGGCTTGTATAGGCCCCAGGGCTGATAGCCTAGTACCTACCTATGAACCTATAAGAGGTGACATCAATACTGACCTCATTGCCTGAGATGCCATGTGCCAATAAACCAAAAAATATAAAAGGACTGTCAGCTCTGGTGGCATACAGGGATAAATCTCTGAATATGACCCAGGTCACCTGGGTTTGATTAGTGTCTTGGGCCACTAACAGAGTGACAGGGAGGGATGGACATGCGCATCCTGGGGGGGAGGGGTGGTACATAGGAGTATCCAGACAATAATCCATTTTGGAAGCTACACCAGAAGAGGCATGGTCAAGGGGGGGGCAATGGGACTTGGGTGAGCTGTAGAGGCTGAGTAATATGCCATGGATCCCACATTGCAAACCCCCCAGGACCAGATCATACTGCCACAAAGATGAGGGGGTGACCCCCCCCCATACAGACAGAAGTACTGATATGCTGAGGCCTGTTACCAACAATCCATGTCCAGCACCAGTGATTACTGGAATAATTCCAGGGAGGGATGGAGTAGCTGGTTGACCTGGTGCACACAAGGTTTGAGGACAGGTCTAGTAATAATGAAGGAAGGGTAGGAGAAAAAATAAAAGGACTGGAAAAATAGATGTTAGGATTATGAAGTGTAATAATACAAATGCAGATAATAAATAAGTACATGCCCCCTTATCTAGCTTCCTGAAGTTGGAGGTATTTAAAGGTCCTTTAATCCCCTCTATTCATTGTTAAGTGTCAGAGGAAAAATGTGCCATAGTGGCACAGGAAGAAAAGTAACCCAGAGTTAAGACCAAAACCTGTCCAAAAATATCTATCAAATTTCATCAGGACAACTGTGTATCAATATCTGCCATCCCAAGATTCCAAAAATAACTGAAAATAAGGAAGCATTAGAGGGAGCCACCAATGTATACAGTGGGAGTCCCAGTCATATGTAACCTTTGGTAGAATAGAACACTGCATGGTGAGAGAAGGAAAGCCTACAGGATCCTCAAACCGAATGGCCAGAAGAGAAAGCAACAGATGAGAGGGCAGGAAAGCCTGGCTAGCCCGAAAGACCATCAATGTCAGCAGGAAAGTAAAGGTCATAACTGGCCACAAAAATATAGATGTAATCAAAGATGACTCTGTAGCTGTCAGCATCCACATCCATTGATATCTGTCAACCTCGAGAGGATATCAAGGTTGAGAATGTAGAGATCAAAGACTGTAGGCATCAATCAGTCCCAGTGAGTCAAACACTGATCACAAAGAAACTGTCACTCCCATGGAAATCTCTGAAACAAGAGAAGCAGAGATCAATTGTGTTCAGGTCAAACCTGTAGAGGACAAAATCAATGTAGAAGAAATCTGTTCTCTACTAGTTATCCTGGGCTTAGGAGAGGTGAGGCTGAAGCTTGGAGGAGCCTATAGCTATTGAGGATGCATCAGAAGTTCAGTGATGTTGAGATGGAAGCCAACAGTATGATAGTTAACCCTGAAAAAGCAAAAATCAATCGTGAAATGTCTCATTGACTACTAAGGGAAACAGAGTTACTGGAAAATACCCCAAGAACATAGTGAAACATGAAAAAAACAGCATCTGGAAACTGTGCTCACAATATTGGAAGGCATCAACCCTAAGAAAAGGGATAGAGCCTGAAACTCCATTAATGTTAAAAGACATAACCCGTGGTTGGTATAAAAGATCCAAATGGGTAAAAAAAACAGGGCTAGTCAGAGAACAAGGAGCATTCCATCAGTTGAAAATCATCCACAGATAAAAATGCATGCAGCCTCGGCACTGACCCTGAAATTTCAGGGATGCAACCAAATAAATATAGTGTAAAACAAAGACCAAAGAACAATCACTGGCAAAAATCAACTCTCACTCAAAGATAGAAGAGGGAAAGCAAGAGAAATGTAGGTAACTGTGGAGTGGTAACAAAAACTGGGTCAGATCATGCACAACTGACAATCAATCCGGAGTTAAGGAAAAATACAGCATGCAGCATGCCAAGCAATAGTGAAATGCAGTAAAACTAAATGTCATGTCTTAAATTCATCAGCAGTTACTAATCACAGTCAAATTAGTACAGAAATATCAAACAACAGAAATTCACTCTTCAAAATGGATGTTGCATCAGAAAATGATAAGGCATAACACAGCTACATTCCTTGGGTAAAATCAAAATTGCATTGTTACAGAAACAGCAGAAAGAAAACATTATTTCTATAAAGACTAATAGGGTTGCCACTTATCTGAGTTTTTTCCAGACTATCCAGATATCAAATCGATTGTCTGGTAATCTGGATAACACTGTACAAAATCCGGTATTCAGTTTCAAAAAAGGAAACAGACTATCAGAGTTTGTTAAATTGGTGGATTTACTATGCTTTTTTTACAGAAAAGCATAGTAAATTTGCAGAAAGCAGAAATCAGGAACAGAAAAAGAGGGTGTTCTTATCAACTGATATCATAATTACATCACAAAATGGGTGGAACTTGGATGGTAGAGGGGCAGAAATAGGTGGGGTTACAAGAGATTAGAGGGGGTGTGGCCTTGGTCCAGTTTTAACCACAATGACAGGTGGCAACTCTAAAGACTAATGAATATAAATAGCTTTGAAACATCAGCTAGCACATATTCACTCAGAGGATCATGATCAAATGGGATTCTAGACAGGGTAATGGACTGGCCCCTCTGCAGTTATTCTGGTGTAGCATTACTTCTCTCTCTCTCTCTCTCTCTCTCTCTGTCCTCAATTACTATACACACTGTTCAAAACTGTCAGTATACCCACTATTTTCTTCACTACATTTGAAATGAAAGCAGACGTGGATTTAATTTAAAATTGATATTTATCCTCTGTTGACTAGGTTAGTCCTACTAGGCTAGTAGTCTTTTTTCAGATGAGACCTTGAGTAGTGTTTATACTATTAGGAGAATTTAGCCTGAGCACCATGGAACTTCCCCCTACTCTTTTTGTATACAGGGACGCTGTTCTTGAAGGCATTTCCTGTCTTCCAGTCATTCTTGAAGGTGGCTAGGAGAAGCAGGAACAGAATGGAGGAGGAGGCTATTGGAGAGTCATGTATTGTTACAGAGGGAAATTTTGAAATAGAGAAGAAAAATGTAGCAGATGTGAGATCAGAAGTAACAGCTGAGAATGTGCAGGCAGTTGAGCCTGTAGATGAAGGAGTAGAGAGAGCGGTCGAGCTTTTGCAAAAAACAGCTGAGATGGTGTTTGATTTGGAAGAGATTTTTCAAATAAATCTCTTTAAAGAGGATGTACGGAAGCAGTAATGTATGGGTACAACCCACCATTTGGAAGGGTTGCAGGATGATGTATTATTAAATTTGTTCAATGAAAGTGAGCCAGAAAGTGGCAATGGTGTGTCCTACGGGGGCTTAATGGAGAAAATTCAGCAGGAGGAAGAAATGGTCATGAAATGCAAATTGTATGCAGAAATGGTGAAGATGGAAGCTGAAAAAAGAAGGAAGAAGGCATAGGTGTAAAAAAAACAAGAGCTTTCACTGTACATATAGAAAATAAAGAGTATTATGATCTGGACAGCTATAAACTGTAGGATGAGGTAATTTCACCATTGGGATTTAAAGCAAGCAAGGTAAGAGTTCTGATTCATATTAAAAATAGCCTTTTTGTGATATTATATTTGAGACTGGTCAAACAGTGGTGAATTTTTTGGAAGAATATAAAAAGAAAAAAAATATATTTTACCATTGAGTTTGTATGTATTCAAAGCATCTTACAGAGAGACAAAAGCATTATGTACGATAGGACTGAAGGAGATAAAGAGATTTTAAAAGAACATGTATTAAAGTTATGTAAAAATGGATGTATCAAAGGTGTGTGACAATAGAGGTTTATGGACTAAGGTGTGAGATTGTAATGTAATTTTGAAAATTAAAAATGAAAGTGTTGTGCATTTACAGAGTGTTATAACTGTTGATGGAAACAGAGCATGGTAAAATGTTGGGGCCAACCTAATACATGTTTTTTGCTTGGTAACAAAGATCATTTAATTGGTAATTGTAAAAAAAGAAAATGTTTTTCATGTGGAAAATTTGGAAATGATGCAAAAGATTATGAAATGAGATGTTACAAATGCTATAAAAAGGGTCATCTAAGGAGGGACTGTGAAAAAGAGGGAAGAGAGAGAAAAAGAGACTGTTGTTCTGAAAATATTAGCAGAGAAACATCAAAAAAATATAGAAATAATGTGATTACAAATAAAGAATCTGAATAATGAAATAATTGTACAAAAAGTGAGTATGCAGAAAGAATTTAATACAGGAAAAATGAAAGAGATAAAATCAGGTTTGAGTGATAGTGATGATATTAAATGGAGTATACTAAAGCAAAAAAGAAATTCAATTGGTGAAAGAATATGAGCGAGGAAAAAGAAAAATACAGAAGGATTTAAAAAAAGAAATAAGGAAGGGAAAGGCTCAAAAGATATTATTTAACAACAAATCACATGTAAAGTTCTAGCATTAAATGTGAGTAGTTTTAAAAAGTTGGAGTGAAGAATAGGTATTTTGGAGTGGTGTAAAAAGCAAAATAGCGATGTTATTATATTAGAAGACATTAGAGTTCTGTTTCAAACAGAAAGATATTAAACTGAAGTGTGGTGGGGAAAATGTGAGATGAAATTTTGGTAGAGAGACTTGTTCTGGAATACTCATATTATATAAAGACACAATTAAAGTATTAGATATTACATTGGTTAGAAATGGAAGAGTTAATGTTGTTGATATATGATGGATGGACCATGTTATTAGAATTATTGCAATATATGCATAGGTAAAATAAGGAGTTTAAAAATATAATTCAATATGTGACAGTTAATATGGAGATTATTGTTGCAGGGGACATTAATTGCAACTTAAGACTACAGAAAAAGAAGGGTTATGATGTTCATAGGATCATAGGAAGTTACTAGGCTATTGGCCCTGAGTCCCTTACAATGCTAGGCAAGAATTTAGCCCATGTTCTGACAAGTCAGCACCCGATTCCCCTCTCCAGCTGGAACACAGGTATCAAACCCTGTACCTCTTTTTTATAAGGTAAGTACTTTAACCATTAAGCCAACCCACAATCTCCAAAATGTTAGATTGTTATGGAACATTATAAAATATGGACAGCTAAAAATTTGGAATCCAGAAAATTGGATGTATCGACAAAAGAGAAGGAAGCCCCAACACACACAAAAGCCAATGCTGATAGTATAATATGAACCAAGAAGAAAAATAACCAGCATGGCTACTGCAACCATAAAATTAAAATAGATATGTTTATTAAAAACAAGAATAAGCACTTTTGCATTCACAAATGCTTCATCAGATCCACAATTTCCTTAAGAAAAATTCTCACATTTATAACAGAGACCAACCAATCATGTTGTTCATGAATTAAAGAACCAAGGAAATCATAGACACATTATGTATGCAACTTCCTCCTTCTCAAGGCAGGTTTTAGACAAACATTTGCATTGATGCCTGGGAATTACTGAGCCTGTAGTTTAAGTATCCATTTCAGCTCCAGGTTTTCCAAATAAATGTTCAAATCATCCACCTAGTGTTCACCTTTACATGTTGCAACATCCTAAAGGAGAACATATGTTGTGGATCTTCTTGTATATGTTTTGCTAGGGCATTCTTAACATTATATGTCGTGATATCATAAAGATGTCTTAAAATCCTATCTTTGAATTTCTGTACAGTTTTCCCTATATAGAAGCAGGAACAAGCTCTGCACATGGCCAAATATACCACATTTTGTGTCTGATAATCTCCATGGTACCTGGGCATAAATGTAAAATCAAATTGTGGATGTTAAATTGTTGTTCCCAGGTAATAACAGAGTAAGCTTTACATCTATGACAAGGGAGACTGCCTAGTCTCTCAGAGAAATTCCTCTGGGACTCTGATCTTGAATCACACAATAACTGCTTTATGTTCTTGGTGTTTCTAAAACCAAAACCCGGTTTACTACCCACAATTTCAGCTGATCTGGCATCTGTGATTACTAGACTCCAATTTTTTTAGTTATGATGTCACAGACCAAGTTACTATCATCGGCATGTTTAGTGAAGAATATTAAGCCATTCTGCCTATTCTTCCTTCTCACTTTCATTCCCTCATATAAAGGGACCTGATCAGCTGAAAAATAAGGTCTGGTTGTGGTATTCCTATTACTTAAGACTTGTTGAGTCATTAAGTTTATCGATTCCTTGTTCTACCTCCTGCCCTCAAACTGGGCTTCTGGTTGCTCCATATTTCTAATACAGACATTATCCATTGTACAAAGTCTGGACATCCTTGTAAGTTGTCGATTGATAACATTAGTGAAAACATATCTCAGGTGCATGCTTTCATGCATCAATAAGCTCTTCTTTTAACAGGCTTTCCTAAAGATGGTGGTATCAGTATTCCCCATATGGGTTTTATACAGCCTCACATCTAAAAAAATCAATGCTGGAGGAAGAAACAGTGTGGGGAAAAGTCAGAAAACTGGTAGCATTATTAATAAAAAATCAAGAATTGTTCTAAGTCACTCTCATTGCCAGCCCATAGAATAAATACATCATCTAGAAAATGCTGATACAGCTTAATGTAACCTGAATATGTGGCATTGTTCAAAATGAACTTCTCTTCCCAATAATGCATCAACAAATTGGCATACAAATTACACATGGGGTGCCCATGGTGTCACCCCATTGCTGTAGGTAGGCCTCCTGTTCAAACATAAAGGCATTATTCTCCAATATAATTCCTATGAGTGTACACATTAGCATAATCATATCACTTTTATAAACATCTTTGATGCATAACAATTCTCTCACTGCCTGTATGCCATAATCATTAGATATACTGGTGAATAAATTCTTAACATCATGTATTACAAGCGTGCTATCAGCAATTTCATTATTGTTGTTAATTAAGTAATGTTTTAAATCCATAAGGAAGTGATTGGTATCTTTTATGACAGTATTCAAAATACTTAAAATCATTTTCAACTTATCTTCTACATATATAGAGAGTGTCTCTGTAACTCATCCTGCCCCTGCCACTACAGGTCTCAGAGGTGGATGCAGTGAGTCTTTGTGTATCCTGGGCAACCCCATAATTTCAGGTATCATTGGTTGTTCTACCAGATAAAAATGATATAATTGTTCATCTATAATAAGGCTCATTAACAGATCACACAATAAATCTCGAACTTGCTTCTTTAACTTGTTAATGTCCACTTTGTTGATCCTCTTGTAAGTACTATCATCCCATAGCAAAGTATGCATGGAATTACAATAATCTGTATAGGCTAAAATTGGATGTATAGAAGAGGAGATAAAACAACTGAAATAGACTATTTTTGTAGTGTCAGAAAGCTTAGTTATAGTAAAACATGGAGTAATATTGGCAGGAGTTTCAGACTATAGGGCAACTTGGATTATCATAAAAGGAAATGCTGAGCAAATAAGAATAGGAAAATGTCTAAAATGAATAAACAAAGTGAAGTGGGGAGTTACCAGAAGAGAGGATGCTATGAGATTACTGAAAGAACATGCCAAGATGAGAACATTTTATAAAGACTGGTCAAAATGGTGGTTAAATTTTAAACTAAAATATAAAAACTGCTATGTGACATGGGAGAAAGAACAAAATATATATTAATAAAATAAAGTATAAGAATTTGAGTAACAACACCATTGATTGTTTAGAGAAGAATGATGGAATATTCTTTATTAAGGAACAGGAATTATATGAATTAAACAAGAAGAAAACAGAGTATTTATTATATAAACAACAATATTTTGAAAGGAAAAAAAAAGAAAATTGCACCATACTTAAGTAAAATAATTAAAGAAAATAATACTGCAATGAGAGAAATGAAAGATGTAACAGGTGTGATACATAATACACAGAAGGAGATTATGAATATAGTAAAATAATATATTAAAGTATTATTTAAAGATGAGAGGAAAAAGATGTGGAAGGAATGGAAGGTAAGTGCATTGTCAGACAAGGATAATAAGGATAAAGAAAAGGAAATAAAATTAGATGAATTGGAACAGGTATTAAAAACAATAAATTTAGAATCAGTTGTAAGACTGGCTGGATTAGAATACAGGATGTATAAAAGTTTGACCACAGAGCAAAACAATGCTTTGTAGAAGCAATAAATTAATGGCTAAATAAGGATTTTAGGCATATAATGAGTTATGTAGGTGTATTCTGAAAATTATATGGAAAAAAGTGAGAAATCAGACATAAAGAATTGGGGACCAATTGACTTAAATAGTACAGACTATAAGATTTTTTATGAAAATAATAAAAAAGAATGGCATAAAAAGTTGGTAAGGTTGTAAATGAAAATGTGTTTGGTATAAAAGGTACACTGGTTCAAGATTTATTATTAATAATTAGAGAAATAGTGGAAGATACAGTATTTAGAAAAGTTAAAATAAAATTAATAGTAGGAGACTTAGGCAAATCATTTGATTCAATTCAGCATGCAATATTATAGGATATATTTGATGCTTATAAGTATGAAGGTTAAAAATGTGTGCACCTCTGCTTGCAAATTTAATATAGGGAAAGTTATGATAAATGGATGGTTTAGTGAGGACATAGATTTGGATAAAGGTATCAGACAAGGTTGCCCAGTGAGTGGAATATTATTTGTTCTAGTAATGAAATGTAATATCCACATTTGTGAATAGAAAAATGGAAAAACTGAGTTATATTACAAAAGAAAGGATAAAAATGCCTATTTTGTTAAATTATGCAGACAATATCATCATTATTACTAAAGATTGAGGAAGTATGAAGGCAGTCATAAAGGAAATGCCAGAGATTATTCGGGTTATTGGGTTCATATTAAACAAAGATAAAAGTCAAGGTTTAGGATTTGAAGGGAGGAATTGTGGAGTTAAATTTAATATGCAAAAAGTTTAGATCCTCAGAATAAACTTTGACAAACAAGAAATTATAGATTCTATATGGAAAAAATATACAAGAATGAAACACATGTGTGCTTTGGAAGTCTTTTTGGCTCTCCTTTAAAAAGAAAGTTCATGTAATAAATTTTGTTTTCTTAGCACAGATTATTTATCTGGTGCATTTAGCATGCCATTAAATAGAGAAAACTATGTGTGTGTGTATATATATATATATATATATATATATATATATATATATATATATAAAATTTCCTTCATTTGGAGATCAAGGTTGAACCTTGTGAAAAGAGAGTTGCTATGTGTGAAAAAAGAAAAAGGAGGTTTTAGGCTTATAAATCCTATAGTGTATATGGCGTTATTAAACTTATATAGGGTGATGAAATGTCTAAAAGACAATGCAGTTTCTTTATTATCAAAAATATTAAGTCTGAAATATAAAACAGAGTGCTTTGCCTTTTTCAGTTCAAAAAAATGAAGTGTTGCTGTAATAAAGAAATGGAATATTATCAAGATAAGATTATCTTGTGAAAACAAATGAGAAAGAAATTGGTAATAAAAGAAAAGGTTGGTATGATAAAATTATGGAAAAGTATTATAGGATGTATCCTTGGAAGGAATTATATATTGAGAAAATATTGAGAAAAGGAATGTGATCACTGCAAAAAGGGAAAGATGTAAGGGACATATAGAGTGACAGGATTTTTTATGGAGGTTGACCATACAAAAATTGCCAGTGAAGGTGAATATGCCATATAACAGCATAACAGATAGAGTTTGTTTATATTGCAGTGAATTTGTAGCAACCTGTGAACATGTTTTTTTAGAATGTAAAACATCTAAAATGTTATGGAGAAAGATTATAGACATGAACAATGTGGAAGGATTTAAAGATGTAAAGAATTTAAACATGGACATGATTGAATTAAGGTATTACAGAAACAAAAATAAGAAAGAAGTTGACAGACTTGAGAAAAAAATGTTTGCTATAATATGGATAACATGGAACCAGAGCTAAGGAAATTATGTTTCATGAATAATGAGACTTAGCAATGATGTCAAAAAAATAAGGTTTTGGTTGTGGAAATTGGAGTTGGGGGGGGTCTAAAAGGCAATAATTATTTCTTTTATATAATGAAGCTAAGGTAAAAGGTGGATATATATATATATATATATATATATAAATATATATGTATATATATATATATATATATATTCCACCACTCTTTCCCATAACTTCAAGCTGTGACTGATTAGTTTTATCACTCTGTAGTTACTACACCTCTGCACATCACCCTTATTATTAAAAATAGGTAACAAAACACTTTTTCTCAACTCCTCAGGCATCCTCTGACTTTCCAAGATTTCATTAAACAATCTGGTTAAAAACTCCACTGCCATTTCTCCTAAGCACCTTCATGCTTCTGCTGGTATGTCATCTGGACTAACAGCCTTTCCATTCTTCATCCTCTTCATAGCTGTCCGTACTTCCTTCTTGCTAATCTGTTTCATTTTCTGATTCACTATCCCCACATCATCCAACCTTCTCTCTCTCATTCTCTTCATCAGCTCCTCAAAGTACTCTTTCCATCTGCTCAACACACTCTCCTCACTTGTGAGTTTGTTTCCCTCACTATCCTTTATCACCCTTACCAGCTGCACATCTTTCCCAGCTCATCCCTCTGTCTAGCCAATCAGTACAGGTCCTTTTCTCCCTCTTTAGTGTCCAACCTTTTATATAACTCTCCATATGCCTTAGCCTTCGCCACCTCTCTCTTTGCCATGCTCCTCATCTCCTTATACTCCTGTCTACTTTCTTCATCTCTCTGACAATCCCACTTCTTCTTTGCCAGCCTCTTCCTCTGAATACTCTCCTGTACTTCCTCATTCCACCACCAGGTCTCCTTGTCCACCTTCCTCTATCCAGATGTCACACCAATCACCTTTCTAGCTGTCTCCCTTACTATTTCTGCTGAAGTTACCCAGCTATTTGTTCACTCTTCACTGCCCACAGTGCCTGTTTTACCTCTTCCCTGAACTCCACCTCACAATCACCCTTTTTCAGTTTCCACCATTTGATCCTTAGCACTGCTCTCACACTTGTCCTCCTCTTCTTGATCACCAATGTCATCCTACAGACCACCATTTTATGCTGCCTAACTACACTTTCACCTGTCACTACTTTACAGTTCCCAATCTCCTTCAAACTGGCCCTCCTGCATGGGATATAATCCACCTGTGTGCATCTTTCTCCACTCTTGTACATCACCCTATGCTCTCCCTTTTCTTAAAATATGTATTCACCACAGCCATGTCCATCCTTTTTGCAAAATCCACTACCTTCTGCATTCCTCTCCTTAACACCATACCTGCTCATCATCTCCTCATCCCCTATGTTCCCTTCACCAACATGCCCATTGAAATCTGCTCCAATCACCAGTCTCTCACCCTTGGGTACACTCACCACCACTTCATCCAACTCACTCCAAAATTTTTCTTTCTCATCCATTGCACACCCAACTTGCTGAGCGTATGCACTAACAACATTCATCATCACCCCATCAATTTCCAGCTTCATAAACATTACTCTATCTGACACTATTTTCACCTCCAAAACACTCTTGGCATATTACGACCAATACCGCACTACGTAAGCCAGTAATCCAAAACTATTTTTTGTTTTATTAAAATACACAAAATTTTTCTTGGCATATTGTTCCTTCAGGATAACCCCTACCCCATTTCTCCTTCCATTCACTCCATGATAGAAAAATTTGAACCCACCTCCTATACACCTGGCCTTACTCCCCTTCCATCTGGTCTCTTGCACACACAATATATCAACCTTCCTTCTCTCCATCATATCATCTAGCTCTCTCCCTATTCCAGTAATATTGCCAACATTCAAAGTTCCTAACCTCACTACTACACTCCTAACCTTCTTCCTCTCTTTCTGCTTTCAGGCATGCCTTCCCCCTCTTCTTCTCCTTCGGCCAACAGTAGCCTAATTTCCACCAGCACCCTGTTGGCTAACAGTACTTGTGGTGGTTGTTGTTAACCCGGGCCTCGACTGATCCGGTATGGAAATCTGTATTGTTGTCCGCATATGTTATTTGGCAGAGGTTTTTACACCGAACGCCCTTCCTGATGTAACCCTCCCCATTTATTCAGGCTTGGGACCGGCATGAAGAAATGCACTGGCTTGTTCATCCCCAGTGGCTGGGTTTATATATATATATATATATATATATATATATATATATACATATAATGTAAATAAGTAGAGATGTAATTATGTAAATAAATTTTTATTGTGTAAATATTTATGGCTTGTATACATAAAGGACCCCTGCTCATCATTGTTGTGAGTTGGAAACATTTTGAAGGAGCACTTCCTGTTTCCATTCCAGGTGCAGAGGCAGCCATGAGAAACAGGAAGGCAGATGGTGAGAGCAGGAGATGATGGAGTATTGAAAGAAGTGAAGGAGAAAGCAAATATCAAGACTGGAGAATATGTGCAGGATTTGGAGGAAATCTTTCAAAGAAACCTGTTTCATGGGGATGAATCAATAAATGATGGCTGTATAATTGCAACCCTCCAAATGGAAAAGTTGTAGGATGATTCACTTAAAGAAAAAGTGGTACAGAGTGAGCCAGAAAATGAAGGAGATGTTTCCTCAGGGATATTAAGAAGAAAATACAAAAGGAGGATGCAGAGATAATCCTTAAAAATAGTGGTAAGATGGAAAAGAAAACATATGCAGAGAAAGTAAAATAAGTCAAACAAGGAGTATCAGAAAAGAAGGCTGAAGAAATTGAAAAACAGAAGTTCATTGAAAGGATTCAAAGTAAAGAAGGACAAGAAATGGACATGTATGAAGTGTGGGAGAATTGAATAGCTCCATTGGGTGTAAAAGCACATGAGGTAAGAGTATTTATTCTTATTCGCAAAGAGACATTTTGTAATATTATATTTGTGACATTTTTTTCAATAGAAAATTTTCCTGGAGAATATGAAGAAAAGAAAGACTGTAACCCATGGAACCTTTATTGATTAAAGCAGGGAAACCAAATATAAAATCCATGTACAATTTCAAACAGAGGTAGAAAGAGAGATTTTAAAAGACATTTGAAAGCTTTATGTAAAGAAGTACTGGACATTGCAAAAGTTTGGACATGACAAAAGGGGTTTATGGACTCGTGGCTGGGGTTGTAATATTGTGTTAAAAATGGAGAAAAAAATTCTACATATACCAAGCATGATAAATGTAGAGGAGAATAGGGGCGTTGCAAAATGCTGGGGACAACGCAAAACATTTTTTTGTGGAAAAGGACATTTGATGAGTGACTGTGACAAAAGAAAATTTTACATTTGTACGAAATGGGGCATGGTGCAAAAAATGTGAACTGGAATGTTATAAATGTAACAAAACAGGAAATGTATGTATTCCAAAAATAAAATGAGTAAGGAAAAAGGGGAAAAGGCAGAAGAAAATGAACAATGAGAAGAATTTTATAAGTAGTAGTGATATAAAAAAAATCAGATCCGAAAAAATAACAAAGAGGACATGGAAGACTGTCCTGAAATAAATAATTAAAAAAACAAAAAAAAACAGATGGTAGTAAAAAGGAAAAACAAGAATTATATTGGTAAAAGGGTAAAATACAGAAATTTAGCATTTAAAGGGATAGGTACAAAAGAAAAAAGAAGGGAAATGAATGAAAATTAATACATAAAGTTAATGATTAGGGCTGGGTATAATGTTTAAGGTGTTTGACCTTCAGACATAAGATACAGTGCTTGATTCTCACCTTGGAAAAGGAAATTGGTCAGACTTAGATGGTCTATTAAAAAAGCTAGCCTAGTAATTAGCTATGAACTTATGAAATCATGAATTTAAGGAAAAAGGGAAAATTAACATTTTTAGAGTACTTTCTATAAATGTGAATAGTACTGAGAATATAGTAAGCAGAATAGGAATTTTCTAGTGGTGTAATGCATATGATGTAGATGTGATTATATTAGAAGACATGAGATTTTTAACAAATAAATACTACCTAAGAGGGTGTGGCCAAATGGCAAGCTGATTGAAGCATAAGATATTTGCTCTGCTTCCCTTAAACAAACTTGACAGGAGTTAGTTAGTAACTTCATCAAATATGCAAAATTGTAAAGAAAACCATTTGGGACTGTTTGGTGAATATATACATACACACATATATATATATATATATATATATATATATATATATATATATATATATATATATATATATATATATATATATATATATATATATTAAATTTAGTTAAAATAACTACTAGAAAAAATGAGCTACTCTAAAGCAACAGCACAAGAGACCTCTCTGAAAAATGAACTACAGTCTATTCTTAATAATATACAGGACTTATCTTTGAAAATGGACAAACTTGATTCTAAAATAGATACAATTAAAGAAGATTGTAAAAAACAAATTAAACTAATTAATGAAGTTAACTTCAAATAACATCAAATATCAAACATCAAATAACAGCTATGGAAGATTCAGTTAATGGCATTGGTGGCAGCCTAGCAGAAGGAGAAAGCAATATTGAATTTATTCTTAAATAGAAAAACAAATTTCTGGAAAATCTGGATGATCTTGAAAATAGAGAGAGAAGAAACAGTGTCCAGATCAATGGTGTGCCTGAGAAGCAAGTAGGAGATAGCATGTTTAATTTTTGAATTTCTTGGTTAACAAAAATCTTAAACCTTCCTGAAGCCCTGTCATTTGGCATAGAGAGGTCATACAGATCATTATCTACAATAAGTTCAAGTAAGAAACTTTCTAATCTAAGATCTATAATAGTTAGATTTATCTCTAGTCAAGATAAAGACTTAATTTTAAAAACAATGTGGTTTATTTCACCAGTAGAAATAGGAGATACTGTTATTAAATTTGACAAATACTATCCCTACTATATAGCTTCAAAAGGGAAAAGAAAAGAATGCATACTAGTTTTAAAAGAACCTAAACAAATCTGTAATATAAATACATCCCTGCAAAATTAAGACAGTTTTCACCAAATGGTCAGAAAATGTTTGAATCCTTGGAAAATGCAGTTTCTTTTGTTCAGAAGAATAATTTATTTAACACTACAGAAGAAATTAACTTGATTTCATCTTTAAAAAGACAAACTAAAAGAAATGATTGGGCAGTGAAGAAGAAAAATAAGAAGCTTAGAGACAAATTAATATTTTATTTATTTATGTTTAATCTAAACAATTAAAAATAACTGAACTATTCTTAAAAAAGATATTCATCATAAAGTAAAATCTATTTTTTATTATTTTTGAATGGCATTCTTAGTAATAACTAACAGCTTGATTCTATTTTAATGTCTCTAAATTTCCCTTAGAGGGGCTAAATGTTTGTTAAACTAGACTAACCTTAGTATTAAATATAAGCTATAAAATAAGTTAATTTTATTTTCAATTAATAGAAGCATGATATAAATAATATAAAAATATGTAGATGACTTGTTGTTTGAATATTTTTCCTAAAGCAAGGTGACTAGTGTTAAAATACATATCTATAAGTAGCTGCTGACTGCTTTTCTAAATAATAAAACATAGGCAGTTATTTATGTTTTATTTTGTTTAGTGAAAGGGGATTTGCATTTATATAATATATTAATCACAAAGATGGTCATTTTGACACGTTTGAGAATTATATGAATACATTTTTGTTCTAAACTATTAAAAACACTTTTTTTTTTTAAAATCATGGCTCACCTAATACAATACAGGCCGTTTTACATGGGAAAAATCATTCTTCACTTCATTTTCCACTTTAAATACTGAAATCTTTAAAGAATGTTATTTTCAGTGGCCACGAGTTTGTCTTAAACAATGCAGCAGCCTAGAATTGTTTTTAGACTGTGCAAGTTGAAGGAAGTGCTTGTTGATTTTTCACCCTTCTGACAGGAAGCTTTGAATGGAGCATCTAAAGAAGCACTCAGGAAAGTGAATACAAGTGAAAATAAGTTAAATTTCTACTGTTTTAGTGTATGTTTAAATATTAACACTCTAATACTGTTGAATGATAAAATAGTAATTTAAAGATGTTGTAAAGTAGTGGATTTGTAATATGCATGAACTTTATCTGTGGACTGCAGAAAAATAATAGTTTAAAACACTCACAAAGCTACTGGTTTTAAATTACAAGTAAATGTTTTACTCAGTTGTCCTGTGCAGTAAATATTATCTACTTAAGTTTCAAATCTAATATATGGGAAATCCATTGAAGTAAATTCATACAGAGGACACAAATAAAAAGGAATTTTCTGTTACTGTATATATGTCCTATGGCTTAATGCAGATAGGAAATAACATTAGTATAGTAAAATCCATGGAACATTAATGTTTTGATTTAGAGATTGCAGGTGGATTTTTCCTTTATGAAGTTAAATGCAGATGGAATATACAGTTGATATGAGTTCTGAGTATATCAGTGTGTATAAGTTGAGGGGGGGGGCTACAGCTCTATAGACCTACAGATGTACAGTGATTGATTTTATTGACATAATATCCAACAATGTATATTTTAATGGGTTTTAAAGTTTTAAAATATTGTTCTTTTTCAAGTGTAAATGTATTTACTTGCCTTGCCCTGAATTCTGTTATTATCTCATAAGGCTATATCATAATAGTTCATGCTAAAAGAAATAAGATAAAGAAAAAATGATAGAATACAAAAGAAGGGAAAATGATAAGGTAAATGAAAATAACATTTGTTTTAATAAGCTTTCAAAGAAGCATTTAAAGCACAAGAATAACTGCTTAATGAAATGTATATATTCAAGTATATATGTATAGGAATTTTCTTGTATAGCTATATAACTCCTTCAAATTGTATTTTTGTAGATAAACAATGTTTATTATATATTTGATATTTAATATGATGTTTTTTCATGAGATTAATAAAGTTTAATGTACAAATTTACTGTCACCTTTCTATTGGAATTCCCTCAAGATTAATCAGTCAGATAAACCTGTATCAATTATTGACAAAGAGACTAAAGTACAGTATTTTTGGTAAGTATTCAGGCATACAAATAAACATGCTCTCTGTATTTGGTTTGATTATGCCATATATGAATTAATAATTCTTCTATTTATTTTAGAATGTTATAGATAAGATTTTCTGAAAATGTTTAAAAAAATACAAGGTGAGCAGCTATAATATTATATTTCTCCTTCATATCAGAATAACCTTTTTAAATATAAAATGAATATTGTTGTTCTATAAATGAATAGCATAATTATATTTAGTATTAAGTTATAATAGAAGTTATAAAGTTTTAAGATAAAACTTAAAACATAAGTTGATTTCTGTCTGATATGTAATATTAAATATTGTAAAGTTAGTTATATAGTACATCAAAATGTAAATTAGAAATATAAGTTCTATAATAAGAGTATATTTAATCATTTAGATTTATGATGTTAATTATTTATTATGAAGTAGTAGCAATAGATTGATAAGTAGTGTAAGGAAGTTGTCATTGGATGGTTTGTATGATTACATCATCAAACCAATTTTTTTATTCCATGTTAGGGGATATTAATGTTCTTAATAAAGTTTATTTAGTATTACTATTAGTGGTTTTGTCCATAACAATGTGTATTAGTGATATATCAATATTCATTGTACTAAATCATTGCATGTTAGTTCTGAAACCATTTGTTTTTAAAGATACCAGTCTACAAATGTATTTCATTAAATATAAATGGTCTACATAACCCATTAAAGAGGGGTAGTTTAATTAAATTCTTAAAGTTACATAATAGAAATAGTTTTTCCACAGGACACTCATGTATTGACTCAGGACCTAGATAGATTGTTATTGAAGGATTATTCAGTCTTAGTGGGATCCCATTTTAGATCAAAAAGAAGAGGTATTCTTATTCTTTGGAAAAAATCATTAGCTATACTTATTTAAAATTCTTGATGCCTATTCTGATAAAAATGGTATGCTGGAATTAGTGATGATAGAGATACACAGAAAATATTATACTTTTGTAAATAACTATCACATTCCTGGAATAGGAGCTAATTCTGCTAAAAAATATTCAGATATCATAACATTACATGCAAAAGTAGAAATGTTTATAGATGGAGACTTTAATTGTATATTATCAAATAAGGAAAGCATTAATGATAAAAAATTAAACCATCTCCAGTAGTTAAACATTTAAATCATTTAATACAGTCAATGAATATAAAAGACAGCTTTGATTTAAGGTTAGAAAGTTCTCTTAACTCATTATTCATTTAGATTTGGTACACAAACTAATATTGATAACATTTTTACATATAATGTTCTATATTCTAAAATAGAGGAAGTATAAATAGTTTCTTGTCCTTTGTCCTATCACGATGCTCTTACTTTTACCAAAACATTAAATCCTAATAATTTAATACATTGTCAAAGACTTCCTGCATGCATAATTAAAATAAATGATTTTAGTGATTGTTTTTTTTTTAAATGAATTAAATCAATTTATGGATTTTAGTAATAATGGTGAGATTACAGAAACTATTTATGAGATAAATTAAAAGTTTATTTATATGGCAAAATTAAGAATTGGTATTTATGTAAAAGAAAGGAATGAGATAAAAAGTTAAATGTTCTGCACTCAAACAAGACAGATTAAAATTAAATGCAAAACCTAAATATAAAAAACACCAGCAACTTAGATGAACTGACCACTTACTATGAAAGAAAATAGCATGAAAAGAATTAAACAGTAAGCTGTTTGACATACGGGAAGGATAAAATAAAATGGTACTTTATTGAAACTAGGTAAGGACTTTCATGAATGCAAAGCTTGCTTCTTCAAACCAAACCAAATATCTTACAAGCATTCATCTTTAAAACATTCAAAAATCAAACCTGCAATCAAATTGACTCTTTCAAAACACATGACTCAGTGTGTAACATTGTAGTCTCTATGTATAACAAAAACCTTTTAAAGGTGCAAGCACCCTGCTGCATAACTAAAATAGACTAAAAAGCATATGAAACATCTACATCTTATGATCAAAATCTGACACTGTGAAAATTATAAAAACAACAGAAACAGATGAAATAATACCAATGTCTCATAAGGTAAAAAAACACTAAATTAATATAATAAGGAATAACAATATATATATATATATATATATATATATATATATATATATATATATATATATATATATACAGTGTGTGTGTATGTGTGTGTGTGTGTGTGTGTGTGTGTGTATGTGTGTGTGTGTGTGTGTGTGTGTGTGTGTGTGTGTGTGTGTGTATATATGGGTCTACTTCATTTCACTGAAGACTCATTTCACTGAAGCTATGCTGCCTGTGCACAATTCACAGAAAGCTCATTTCACAGAAAACTCATTTGACTGAAACACATTTCATTGAAAGTTATATATGGCCTTTTCCCCACTATAGTGCGATCCTGGAGTTAGTATATAAAGTAAGGAGGGTGTGGGGAGCACAGCTCCCCACATTGTTTGGATATATATTTTGTCTTCTGGAAAGAGCTATTCATTGGACTTGTAGGTATCCATATCTGTGGTTTTAAACATTTAAAATAGGTAGGGGGCTACGCCCCCCACACACATCCTTACTTTATATACTAACTCCAGGATTGCACTACAGTGGGGAAAAGGCCATATAGAACTTTCAACAAAATGAGTTTCAGTCAAATGAGTTTTCAGTGAAATGAGCTTTCAGTGAATTGTGTGCAGGCAACTGAGTTTCAGTGAAATGAGCTATATATATATTAAAAACATGAATAAGTATGACATACTAAACTACAGGAGTAACCACCCAGCACATATTTCAAAACACACAACTCTTTTTAATAAAAACAAGACAATGTTAGATAATAGTAATGTAACAGATAGTTTCTTGAAGGAAAATGTACAGTATAAGTTAACTAAAGAACAGAAAAGTAGAATTGATGAATCATTTTATTTTAAAGAATTAAAAGATCAGATTAAAAATCTTAAAACTAACAAGGCTCCAGGTATAGATAGTATAATACCTGAGTTATATAAGTTAATGCCTGATAATATTTTAAACGTATTTTTAAAAAACCTTTGAAGAAGTTAAGACTACTTTAAATATTCCCCTTCTTGGAAATATCCTCTTGTTACACCCATTTTAAAACCAGACAAAGATCCTCCAATATGCTCTTCTTACCGCACCATTTCAGTTTTAAATGTAGATTATAAGATATTTATGTCTATATTAGTGAAAAGGTTAAATATTACATTACTAGATTTAATAAGTAATGATCAGACAGGTTTTATTTTAAATAGGAGAGTTTAAAACAGTATTATTAGACTCTTTGCATTAAATTATATGGGTAATAAAAATAAAAAATAACTTTCAATAATAAGTTTAGATTTGGATAAAGCTTTTAATTCAATCCACTGGCTTACTTGTTTAGAGTGCTCAAAGAATATAATTTCTCCCTAGAATTTATAAGTTTAATTAAAAAACTGTATGATGATTTAATATTTTTTGTTAAAATAGGCCCTTTTATATGTAGGTCATTTGAAATATTAAAAACACAAAACAAGGATGTCCTTTATCACCTTTGTTATTTGCAGTAATTATACAGCCATTTGCTAATTACATAAGATCCAATAATAATATAAAAGGTTTTACTACAGATGGAACTTATACCTCTAAAATTCAGTTATTTGTAGATGATATTCTAAGAAGTGGTGATACTGGCATTTTGCTAGAACATATAGTGGATTCTATGGATTATTTTGAAAAGATTTCAAGTTTGAAGTGGGTCTATTGTTGTCCATCAAGTGGGCTAACCATCGAAAGGCTAAACATCAAACAATAAGCATTGAATGTTCACTCAGCATACTTTCATTTCATCAACAGGGTAAGCAACTACTTGTAAAACACTTCCTCATATCACACCCCTTTTCTCCATGGTACTGTGGTCTTGAAGTTGGTATATATAGCAAGAGGGGGTGTGAGATGAGGAAGTGTTGGACAAGTAGTTCCTTACCCTATCAATGAAATGAAAGTTCTGTGAGTGAACATTTGATGCTTATTGTTTGATGTTCAGCCTTTTGATGGTTAGTTGATTCGATTGCCGAACACAGACCCATTTGAAATTTAATCATTGCAAAACAAGAACTTTACAAATTAAAAAAATACCTTTTAAGAAAGTTATAACATTTTAAATTGGAAAATTCACAGATTAATATCTGGGAATCACTAGTAATACCAATAGGAAAGACTCGATATTGATAAATTATAAAAACCTAATTATATAATTATTAATTTAACTACTAACTGGAATAAGTTATTTCTCATACTGGAAGCTTGACTTACAATGATTAAAATGATAATTTTACCAAAAATCTTTTTTATGTACAGTCATTAATTATACTTCTTTCTAAAAAGATTCTAAAAAATAAACTCTATTCTTCTCACGTTTTTATGGTATCCAAATAAGCCAAAAATATCTTTTGATTGGCATACAGAAAGTTTGGATGAAGGTGTTATTGGGTTTCCCAATACTGAGTTATACTCTAAGTCTGTCATTATAAAAATAATAACTCAGCAGCTAGACTCTTCATATATTTTGTGTTGGAAATTAATACATGAGAGAATTTTAATTGTTAATAATAAAATTGTCATAGAATCTTACACAAAACTGGGAATTAATCAATTTTATTGGATTCTAAAATATTTCAGTTTGAATGATCATTATTAGTTTATTTCAAGTCCTCTTATTAATCATATTCTTTTAAATTTTAAGAAATGTATGAATTCTAATGATATGGTTAAAGGCCTGTTATTTTTATTTCCTATAGCATATACAAAATGTTGTAGAATCTTTTAATTCAAACAACATGTTAGATCTTAAAAATAATTTAATCTTTAGGCATAAATTTCTTAATGGCATTAAAGTTCAGTCAGCTGATTACCTTTTAGTGAGGCACAGCATAGAGAAAAAGAGTTGGTTAAATATAGAAATATACAAGGAATACATTTGTGATAAAATAAAAGTATCATTAGTTCATCAATCTAAATATAGTAAACATTTTTTGCAATATTAATAGTAATTTAGCTAAAACTAAGTCATATTTATCAATAATATATAAGATTATAACAACTGAATGTGTTATTTCTGATTTGACAGTTTGGAATTATTCAACAAATATTAATGATGTTTTTTCAGAAGTTAATAAAAATTATACTTAAAATCAACAGGAAAATTATTGTCTTTAATTTATTGGAAAATGTATACATGGAAGTTTTTACATATATTTTTAACCCTTCATAAAGTTGCATTACTATATAAATCAGAAAAAAATAAACTGCTGGAGATGTAGTGAAGTCTTAAATACAGATTGACTGCACAATGTAATACATTGTAAAATGTTTTCTTTTGGGTGGAGTTGGATAATTGTGTTATTAATGATTCTTGGATTTTATTTTATGCTCCAATCCCAGATTCTATACCAGCCTCACAAATCTTTGATCTATCCTAGCTATAGCTATGAAAGTTATAACTAAAAACTGGAAATGTAAATCTGGCCATTCTTTTACTGAATTTGTTTGTATAGCTAAATCTAAATGAAAAAAATGTTAACTATATAAAATGAGAACTCTAAAAGTCATCCATCAACTCATATCTTGGCAAAAACTAAGTAATTTACTAGAAAAGTATTAATTGTTTAGTATATATAAGAAACTATTGTTATGGACATTGTAAATAGTTGCTCGTTTGTTTTGTTTCAAATGTTTGAATCTTTGTTTGCTATTTTAAAATCAAATAATTAAAAAAAAAAAGATTTTTAGCAAACGAGGAATGACTTCAAACAGAGAAACTATGGGAGGAAAGATAATCTGGAATTTGGGAAATGAGACATTCTTGAATAGCCATATTCTTTAGAAATATGTTAAAGATATTAGGTGTAACTTTAGGAAAAACAGGAAGATTAACCATTGTAAATTTAAAATGGAAAGAACAAGTATATAAAATTATAACATTTTATGCTTATACTAATTGTAAAGAAAGGGAAAGCTTATTTCATAAGGCTTTAGATGACATAGTGATAAATATGAATATTATAATAGGAGGAGACTTTAATTGTGATTAAAGAGGGAAGCATAAAAGAAAGGAAATGATATAAGAAAAAGTTTATAAGTTATAAGATGTGGTAAGTTAAAACTTTGGGACAAATATTCATGGACTTACAAAAGGGATATGTAAAGTTTTGAAATAAATTATTTTATAGTATTTTATAGTACCTGAAGGTTTAGTTATAGAAGAAGGGGAGGTAGTTGAAACAGGATTCAATGGAGTTCTGGATTCAATGTAAGTGTAGTATGCATCACACAGAAAGCATAAAAACCTTCAGTGCAACCCTTAAAGAGAACAGACTAGACTGAATGAAAATTAACATGAATACCGTAGCATGAAAACAAAATGCAGAATGCATTTAGCTCTGATTTTTAGGAAAGAGCTAGTGAACATATTAGGGAACTGTCTCATCAGCTGGCTATTCAACAATAAAATGTAGAGTTAGAATAATACATACTGACAGCAAAATATCAGATTTAAAAAAAAAAACACCAGAAAAAAATGTATCTCTGCAGAGGAAGAAATACAAAACATCAGTACATTAGGAGAAAGAAACGTAACCATTTCAAAAACAACATACAAAAATGTATCATATAAAAGAAAACTCTAAACTGTAAGGGCAAAAAACAATGAAAGCCCTAAATAATTACCCTGTAAGGGTTTTCACTTTAACTATAAATTGAAACATGTAGTAAAAAGTGTTATGGACAAGAAATCTGACTAATTAAGCAAAGGGAAACACACTTAAAATGGCAGGAAAGGAAGCAGACAAGGGGAAGAAAATGGATAGTGACTTAGCTAAGACATATTTTTTTTAGGAAAAGTGTTCCAAAAATGGAAAGGAACAGACTGGCCTTAAATGTTTGACCCATTGTTTTTACTGAGATTGAGACTGAGAAGACATGCTCAGGTTCAAAAATAAAGGAGAATATCAACTAGAACTAAATAAATAAATCAATAAATAAATGACCTGAGGCCATTCTTTTTCAGAGCTGTTGACTGCTTGCATGGCTGAAGAGAAATGAGTGACATACCATTCAGCGGTCCTCATTTTCACTGAATGCCCAGATTTTTGCTTCATATTTCTGGTCTGTTCCTCATAAAATGTGTCATTTTTCTGGCAAATCTTTAAGGACTGAATTCACTAAATTATTGCAGACATTTGAGTTATAGACTTCAAATCCTTCAGAAAATGTGTGGTAACACAAAACTTTTTCTTCTAGCAATGTTCTAAGTATATAAGAGCAGTATTTAAAATGTGTCCCTATTTTTGGGCCTTTGGTCCCCATTATTTTTTGGATTTGACCAAATTTCATGTGCTAAAAGGTTGTGAGGTATGAATTGAGTTAGATCCTTAGGCCCTGCATATCACAGTTAGAGGAGCTAGGGTGTGTAGTTTGGGAAAGTTTTATGAGCCGGGCTAAGTAAGCACCTGCCAGTGTTAGTCCTACAGCTGAAGGATATGAAACTCCCAGCATTAGACCTGAGGATGTAATAGTAAGAGAAGGGGAATAGAAATGCGAGAGGATTTTGGATATGGGTACATGCTGGGTAGTATGCATAGAGAAGAGGGATGTGTATATAGAAGTAAACAAGGTAGCATGTTTATACAATAAGTGTATATTAGACAAAAAATGGGAAAATTGGGTTGTGGATGGATGGATGGATGGATGGATGGATGGATGGATGGATGGATGGATGGATGGATGAAACAGCCAACAATATCTGAACATTTTAAGGAAATTAATTCAAAAGTATTGGGTTTCAACCAAAGTAATATACTACAATAACATTGCCAAGTAATACACAAGAGATGTGGTGTCAGCTGGTATAATCACTTCTGCAAGAAGTAATTACTTGCCTAGTAACTGTTTCACTGTTTGCTCATATGGCTTAATGATTTAAAAATCTAAGCCATAGAATTCTGATGTTAAGAGGTAAATCCACAAAATGTGCAAGCCTTGCTCTGAAGATACATACTTTTGTTATTTGTTTTGCTATTACCCTTGTCTGAGATGGTTGACTAATATGTTCAGTACCTTTTCTCTGTTTCAAACAATATAAAATAAATAATCCAAAGACAATAGTTTCAGTGGAATAACAACAGATATTTGCAATGTTTCTTATTATCACAAACCTGAGGCTGTCCATAAAGTCCAACTAACTGGGCTACAGATATGGAATTCTTGGATGTAGCATCCCCTATGATGGCAGCAACCAATTTCTTTGTTTCACAATGGTAATTTGGAATTTGCAGATTTACACCTGTTAGCAGCTGCATTGTGCCCTGAATAGCTCTTTTGGCTAACCCACAGGTATCATGAATCCCGAATCCAAGGGTCATATTTGGCAGAAAGTGAGGAGTTTTGTTGATTTCATCAACTGCATATATCATTGCATGTACATACTGGTATACAGAAAAACGTAGCCTGTTAAAATAAATGAGCAAATAAAATATATTTAGTAAATCCTTTACAAAAGCAGTAAGAAGATTTTACACAAATGAAATCATCAGCCAGAATATATAGTCTGTCAGTTTAATAAGAAAGTACTATAAGTGGATGTTTCATATTGTAAAAGCATTTACGTTTTTGTGAGTAAAATAATTTTCTTCACAGAATATTCCAAGAGAGATGTTTGACAGGAAAAGTCATGGTGAGGAGAGGAAAAATGTTTAATCTTTAATTTTTGTGTAACATGATGCTCTAATAGAAGTCAAAGGTGGGACTTGGGCACAGAGTATCACACTTTCCTGAGTGTGATTACTCTATGCTGGAGTCCAAAAGCTAGGGCTCCACCAATCCACAGTCAGTGTATGCTAATGGTGACTGACAGAGCCCTTCTGCCAACTACCCTTTCTGAATGAGGTTCAGCATGCAGAAATAATTGTTTAGTATACATTGACAAGGCTTGCTAATGTACATGGCTGCATCAGTGGCAAACCTATTGTAATGAAAGGGCTTCTAAGTAAGGAGAAAATTTTACCTCCATGTGGAACTGGTACTGTCTGTAATACATGGTGGGAGGGTAGTCAGCCTTTCATGCCTAATTCCAATTAGAGGTAGAGCTGTATTGAAGTTTTTGGAGTTATGGTTGCCATGTCTGGGACCACAAGCATGAGTGGTTGTGTGTAGTATAAGCTACCACCTGAACTTGTTTGGTAATGGTTCACAGTATTCTATTTTTAAAAGTAGAGGTATTTCCCCGGTGGTCTATTCTTGCCAGATGCCCATCCCACTTTCTGAATTGGACAAATGCAGGCATGACAGTCATACTGGCCATCCAACTTCCACTCATCAGTGTAACTTACTTCTGGAGCTTTTGCACTGGTTGGCCTTGTGACCATGTACCTCTGCCTGAATGTCAGACCTGCCAGTCAAAATACAGATAGATCTGTATCACTGATGAATGTTAGCCAGACTCAGTGGCCCCATCAAGTCCTCAAGTTTGATACAATGCTCAGAATATGCAAATTAGATTCATTAGCATAGACTGTTATGGAATCTTGTTATCAGCTATGGGCATGTTGAGATACCATTCAATTTAATACCTCAGAGTCATGAGGCATTGAAATGGGGAAACCCTACTCTTTGACATGATGCCAACTTGGGAGGGGGGGCTTGGATTCCACTGTTTGCTATAGAGATAGTGGGATGATGGAAGGACTCAGAAATGCACATTTGCCTTTTTGCTTACATGAGGACATATTGACTCCCAAAATCCTGGTCTGATTTTTTTAAAGTTTCTTTCATGGAGGGTTAAAGTTTGCCTTCCACTCTTCTGTACCTCACTTACTCTGCTTTGTGAAGTAGAAAACATTGCAGCTGTAGCTATTTAAAAAAAGCCTGATGTTATTATTGTTACTAATGCTGAATTTACAAATTGCCCATTAATTGGTTTGTACAGTGAGCTTGCATGTCTGAGAATATTGAAGAAGTTTTGTTGGATAATAAAGGTGAAAAAGAGCAAGTTTGATCTTGATTAATATGTTTACTACTTTTCTGTAGCAGGCATTAAATACTTTTGGCCAAATACAAAGCAGAAAAATTAATCTAGATTGGTAAAATGACCCAGTTCAGAAAAAAATTACAACACAGAGTTTGCCACTTTAAAATATTCTGACTATATGAAAGCCACCAAAGTGCTGCACCTCTAACTTTTACTTTCATGAGGAGACCACTTGCAGTAAGTTAAATAAAAGTTTGCATGGAATAACACACACCTGTCAGGAATCATTTACCCTACTTTCGCACTACATGTCCCTTAGGGAGTCTATCATCACTGGTTGACTCATAATATTCATTCTGAAACTGTACAGATTTGTTGTTTAAAGAGCTGTGATCAATATATAAATTTACTGAAAAGTGCTGGGGTTTTCTTTGTTTGTTTTTGGCCAACCCTGACTTTACTGTTACTGGCCTGGCCCCCAAGATCCAATGTCTGTGCCAGGAATGCCAGCAACTCTCCAAATGAACAGATTTACTCTATATTTTTGCTGGGGCCAGTCATGGATCCTGAGGGTGTCCTGGAGGCTCAGCTCATCTGTGTTTACATTCGGAGGAAATTTAATTTATGACCTACCCGCTCCATTTTCCCACCCCCACACTTACTCTCACCGATTACAACTGAGGCCAACTCCCCTCTTTGGACCTCACTTCCCCATGAGGGCATATCAATGAGTGCCTTCCCACCTAGGATGGGCATACTCAATCCTTTCCTCCTACTCTGTTATTCATCTGAGCTACTAATGAAGCCTGGGTTGGCTGTGCCACAGTCAGGGTTTTATCCCTGTATACCACTGGAGTGACAGCTGCTGGTTTTATTTTAACATGTTTGTAAACATTGTCATTTAAGCATGTCTTGTTCATAGGTTCATAGACTGGTACTAGGCTATTGGCCCTAGAGCCTATACAAGCCTAGTCATAATAATTCTCTGGCTGTTTCTTCCCAGAATATTTACTTTCCTGGTCCCCTGTCTTGGAGGGTGACGGACGTGATCCCCAGGATGAATTTCCTATCTCCCATCCAATCATCAAGGTTCCTTTAGAAGAGGCGCTCAGTTGATATGTATGGGCAGTCTATTCCAGAGTATGGGGAGTCTCTGGGTCAGGAACTTATTCCTTCAGCATGTTTTGTTCATTGTGATGGCCAGGTTTCGATCCCTGGAGTGTGTGGCTCTGAGGGATTGAGATTTCTTTAAGTGTAGCATGTCCAACAGCTCTGAGTTTCACATGGCCTTGTATGTTAAGTATTGATTGCCTCTGAGTAGGCGATATGCGTCAGAGTATAGCTGGAGTTTTTTTAGATGGTCAGCATAGGGCATCTGCTTTAGGCTTGTGATTCTTTTAGTGAGGTATTTCTGTGGTCTTTCCAGTTGTTGCAGATGTCTTGTAAGGTACATACCAAACGGGGTATTGTACTCTGTAATGGGTCTAATGAGGGATGAGTACAGTGGGACAATGACCTCCTTTTTTCTGCATGAAAAGCCCTTTGTGATGAGGTGTGCCACATAGAAGGATATCCTGACTGCTGTGGCGATGTGGTTATCGAAGGTGAGACCACTGTCCACCTGTGTCCCTAAGTCCCTTATCACACTTTTGGTGTTTAGTGTACTGCCATTTATGTGGTAATTCATAGGTACATGTTTTTCCCCAAAGGGGATAACTATACATTTTTTGGCATTGAGCTTCAGCCCATGGCTCTAGTAACAAGCATCTGTTTCTTTAAGGCCCTTTTGTAGAATAAGAGAAACAGACACACACACACACAACGCTGCCAAGTCTGAAACACAGGACCCCATCAACTACAGCATAGTGCATTAGTCCAATAAGCCACTCAACTCTGGCTCCATATAAATGTAAAAAGATTATGTAAGTCTGACATGGCAGGTGAGATAATTTAATTTCCTTCTAAGGTAAATTTGTTAGACAGTAGTAAGATATATATTAGCAAGAAGGTTGTGGACCCATGCAGTGGATTAATTTAATGGGTGTGGATAGGTAATCCACAGGTGTATTTAACAGGAATAAGATAAATACTGAAAATGTGAAAGAAAGAAAAGATATGGATGGATGGAAAGCAGAATTGTAAATGCAATTAAGGGGCAAACTAGATAGGCTTACTGTCCCTCTGTGCTACCAAGCTAGTGTGCATTAATGTACTAACTACTGTTTTGACTTATTCTAGAATTTTGTGTTCTAGTAAGACAGAAGCTAAATATTCTTCTAGGCAATCATTGTGTTTGTAATTTAATAACTAGTGCAGAGCAGAAATAAATGAAGGAGAGATAACTATCAAAGAATACACCCCCACCATCCTTTTTTTTCAGTGTAAAGTTCCCTAAAGAACTCACTTCCTCAGCAGCAATGGTCAGAGTTGCATCACAGTCTCATACCTCTCAGCTTTTGTATATGGACGGATTGTTTTTAATGCCATTTTGCTTATCAGATCACAGAGAATACTTGAGGTATAATGTTAAAATGACAATTATAAAAATAAAAAAATAATGAAAAGGCAAATGTAAGAAACCCAAGAATGGAACATGATAATATAAGTCGGGTAAGAAATGTGGGACAGGGATCTGTGTAGTGCTCAAGATGTGTTACATTTGTTTGGCTTGAGGTCTTTTGAGTATCAGTGGATATGAGGTTTGCATGGGGAATGGGGATCTTCAAAGAGAGGCATGAGGTAGCAAATGTAGGGGATTAGTTTGTTAGTTAACAAAAGGGAGAGAGAAATTAGAGATATGGAGTCAACTGAGGACCACCTAATGGAATAGAATTGGATGGGAAAACAAAAGGGGAGAAAGGCAGAAGGTAAGTGGGGATCTGCAAAAGTTGTTAGAGGAGTACAAATAAGTAGTGCAGCATAGGAATAAAATGAAGAGAGACAGTGGAAGATGCAGTCAGCAAAAGCCAAACATGAAAAAGGAAATAAAGGTGAAGAGACAGTTGGAGACAGTAGTGTCACGGGATGAAAGACAGACTGATCCAGAGGTGGCCATGCAGGAGACAGAAACACAAGCAGAGTTCAATCAGCCAGACTGGAGTAGTACAGAGGAAAAAGAACAAAACAATTGGGGGAGCTTGTAACAGGAATACAGAATATATGGAAAAGGGATCAAGTAATGTTCAGAAAGAGGAGCAACTGGCACAGACAGACATTGAAAACTTGTGGTTGGTAGATGTAGAGGAGAAAAGGATACAGACAGGAAACATTATGGCAGGAGACTGGAAATGAAGATGGGAACCAATAGGAGGACAGAGAAAATGGTGTCTGTGACTGCATACTCATTGACCAAGGGGCAACCCATCCATATTAAGAGCCCCTAGAATTGTGTGAGTCTTCTAACAAAATAGCAATGTTACACATTAAAGGTATTTCTTGTAGGACTACAACCTGTGCTACCCGATGGGGGCTTCACATCTTCACCCTTGCTACCTTTATGCACTATCTCTGAGTGCTCTGTACCTTAGAAAAGAGGAAATTCTCTGAGATAAAGCAATTTCAGACTTAGCATACATTTCAGCCTTATCGTATGCATATTTTTGAATTTCCAAAGGGCACATTTATAGTCACTGACTATACAAGTGCAACTCAGCAAAGGCATTGTGTATCTTGGCAAAGAAGATCTTAGTGTATGTTCAGTCTAAGAAAGCACTAAAAATATTCTTGCAAACTCATGTATACCTTCACAATAAGTTTTTAGACATTTCTGCCTGTGACACTGGTCAAATTCTGTGTTGCATTCTTACGTTAGAGTGTAAGACAGTTGTTAATCCAGGATTCAAAAACTAAGTTCAAAAAGATACTATACTTATTTACAGGTGCTCAAGAATGAATGTATGTATTTATTTATTGATTGACATTTGAAAACTAGGAAAGTCCAACTGGGTAGCATCCCATTTTCAGCAGAGGCCCATGGAGAAAAGCTCCAAAGTATTACAAAACATTTTAAGAATAATAATTTTACAGTCTTTAAAATAACACAAAAGCATCTACAGTTTTAATAATTATACCAAATCAGACATAATATGAAAACATTGGTTAATAATAGCTATATAATTTTGACAATGATTTAATATGTAGAGAACTTGTAGCTAGTTTAAACAGAAATTAAAGACAAGTTAATGAAATACAAATGGGAATTGCAATATAAAGTGAGATAAAAGCAGGCTTATGGTATATTTAGAAAGAAAGCCAGGGTAGAGAAATTGATAGAAGTAAGGAAGTGAGTGAAGAAGAGAGATGAAGAAGATATAAGGAATGAAAAGGTATTTGTTCACATGTAGGGATATAGTTTATCCTGGAGTTAACCAAGAACTCAGACATTTTTTGGCTAGGAAGTCTTTCAAAATAGTTTTGAAGGAATGGACAGAGGGTGTTGACCTGATGGATACAGGTAAGGAATTCCAGGACTTAGCAACAGGGTACAAATACAAATACAGAAAATGCCAAGCAGATTTAATAGGTTTGTGAAAATACAGAAGTTTTTGGTCAATGGATCATAATGATAGGCTAGGAGCATAGTTGTTGTGATGCCCGTGCACTGGCCCAGCAATCAATGAGCCTCAATCATCACCACTAACACCAGTGAGGGGCGTCCACATTGGGAAGGATAACAAATACACACACAGTAAAGTATAATTTCCCTTAACAGCACACAGAGATCAGTCAGTCTAAGGCTGATTTCTCCCTTTCTCTCCAGATCCCCAATAAGACTCCCCACTGGCACAGCTATAGGGTCCAGATCTCAGCCTAGTGGTCAATCTAAAACCTCCTGCACACTCTCTGTCCAACCAGTGCTTTGTGTCCCCGCTCAAGTAGCTGACACACAGACACACACACACACATTGAGATATGAGGTTATATACAAACACAAAGACACTCCTGGGGAAGGCTGGCACAGGTTCTCCTGCTATGCCCCTTCTGCCCAGACTATACAGTAGTACCACTTGCCACCAACCACTAATATCAGCTACTAATAAGGCCCTTATCAAGGGATGTCTAATTATTACTGTACAATGTTATTATCCAAATGATAAGTGTGATGAACAGCAAGGCTTATTTTGGGTGGCTTGGACAGTGTCACTATATACATACAATCTACTCTAGAGCTTAAGTTATCTCTACATAAAACAGCCACAGTTGAAAGGTTTAAAAATATTTAATAATAAATAAGAAGAACACAAGACAATACTTCTTACAACACAGTGCTAGTTAAGAAGGGAAGTAAATACTGTGGGAAGAAATAGCCAGGGAATTGTTATGGCTAGGCTTATGTAGGCTCTAGGGTCGATAGCCTAGTACCAGCCTATGAACCTATGAACCTATAAGAGTTCAGAGATCACAGAGAAATGCTTAAAATAATACAGTAGAAAAGTTCTGACATCAATACAGAAAACAACTAGTCTAATCTTCCTATTTCCTAGCTATTTCTAAGAGAGACACTAAAGTCTGAGATCCTACTTACACACAGAGCACAGCCAGAGTGCTGGTGAGTTGGATGTTCTCAAGACAAATGCAAAATGAGCTCCCTCTTTCTATGAGAAAGTCCTTTAAGTTGATAATGCATCCTGCTGACTCATTTTAGGTTACATCATTCTTAACAATTCTCTAGTTTCCCAGGCTAACATAAACTCTACATTAACATTTCTTAGTAAGCTTGTACCTGGTCAGGAAATTACAGCAATTAAAGACATTTTACATGTAAAATCTAGCAATTACCTCTAGTCTCAAAACAAAAGAAAGAATCTGCTGTTTCAGACACCACGGCTCTGATCCCTGAGATCAAAAACAGTCATAAAATGCTTGACTTATCAGCTTTCTTACAGCAGAGTGCATTGTTGTTACATTTTTGCAGTTCAACATCCAATACAGTCTTTTCACATTTAATAGAACAAGCCTGTGGCTTATATTAATATTTACAAATGACAGAATTATCTACAAAAGTATATCTAGCTAGGCTGGCAGCCTTCACATATCTTCACAGTTTTGTAGAATGTTATTTTGTGCTGGACAAGCAGATGGTTTCTGCATAATTTTATAGGTGGTAAGAAGCTATGTATATGTTAGTTGATTGAGTAATTCTAACCAATTTAGGCTTTTTAGCGCCATACGATGGTGGATTCTGAAAGGGGAATTTGCTGCAAATTTAGCAACTTCGTTATAACATTGTTCAAGTTTTGATTTTTGTCATGCTTCAAGGCTAGTAAGGATGACATCACCATAAAGAAGTGTGAGGAGGAGCTAAATAGTGCCCAGTGTAGTAGTAGTTGCATCGGTAAGAACGTTTTTGGCTCTGTAAAGCATCCCTAGTTTTTCTTATGGATTTTTTTATATACAGGATGAATTTAAGATTATCACCCACTATCATCCCTAATAAGTTGCTATGAGAAGTGACGTCAATGGTTTTATTATCAAGAGAGAAGACTTCAAATTTTGTTTTTTTCATGAGAGTTTTGGGAAAAAAGCAGTAGTTTGATTTTTTAGGGTTAAGCATGGGTTGTGAGTTACAAAACCATGTTTCAGTGGCTGTTAAAGCTTCCTTAGTAACTTTTTGGAAGTGTCACATGTTGTCAGATGTGTAAATGAGTGTAGAGTGATTTTCATACTGTATTATGGAGGCTTGTTGTGTGAATGTGTATCGAATGTTGGTGAGAATGTTAAAGAGGAGGGGAACACTCGTGGTGACTGGGAGGTATGGAGAGAGAGAGAGAGAGAGAGAGAGAGAGAGTGCCACTTTACTGACTGATACCTATTGGACAGGTAGCTTATGAACTATTGAAGTATGAGATGAGAAAGACCTAAAGTGGACATTTAAAATATAAATTTGCAGTGACAAAATGTCAAAAGGTTTTAGACAAGTCTAGAAATAAGGAACAGACGAGTTTGTCATTACTTCTAGCTTTATTGACAGTATCTATATAGATTACAAGTGCAGTGTAAGTACTATGGGAAAGATGGAAGACATACTGTGTGGGTGAATACGAATTCTTCCTACAGGAGATAATTCAGCAATTGTTTATGAATACATCTTTCAAGTATTTTGGAGATAGGGTAATAAGATTGCCATAGGTCTAAAATTGGTATTGCTTGCTGAATTTCCTCCTTTGTGCAGATAATGTGTGACATTTTCCAGAGAGACAGAATGTGGGATTCCTGGACTGACCACTTTATAAGGACTGAGACAAGACAGGTAAATGCTATCAGCTTCTATTTTAAGGTACTCACCTGGAGGTAGAGCATAGTTTGAGTTTGTTTAAGAGTAGTTTTATGTAGGATTTGGGCACAGGTTTGAATGTGAAAGTGGACGTGATGAGACATAGTTGTTGGGCAGGATTAGGATTAGATGTTGGGAATCCTTGGTTATAGATGCTATGCTATTTATGAAATATGAGTTGAATCATATTATAGTTTTGAGTGGTGAGTTATTAGGAGAGGGGTTAGGGATGAATTTTTGGCCAGGATGTAAGATATCTTTAATGGCTGTCCAGAATTTTCTTGTGTTTACTATTATTCTGAAGTCTATTATAGTATATTATTGGTCTTCATTTAATTGCTTTTTTTAGTAAAATTGTGAAGTATTCTAAAGTTTTCAAGATATTGTGGTGTTTTATATTTTTGCTATTCTTTCCATGCTTTTTCTCTAATCTGCATTAGCCCTTGGCTATCCAAATTGCATTGTTTGTTTTTAATATCTTCCTTCTAGGAGGTGCGAGGCTATTTAGGATATTCAGAAAAGCTGTACTGAATTAATTTACAGCATCATCTATTGAGAGGATTTTTTAGAAAGTTCAAGTTAATAGATGATAAGGTGGTAATGAACATTTCTAGCCTAAATCTGGAAAGGTTGTGAGTTGTTTTATAAATATGCTGTTTAAGTGGATGTGTGAGATATCTGCTTGTATAGATTGGGAGGTGATCACAGAGACAGTCGGACTTTGAACCTGTGGTGGTATATTTGCTGGGGTCTGCTAGGATCCAGTCTAATAAGGAATTTGATGTCTTGTTATAATGAGTAGGGCTATTAATTAGTTGTGTTAAACCAAATAAGCTCATGCTAGATGTAAGAGAGTTAGAGTTTATGTCCATCCAATTGATATTCATGTCACCTAGCAGTACTTTTTATTGAGGAATTATATGTATCCAATGAAGGATATCTTCCAGTATAGGAGTATTGTCACCAGGAGGAATGCAAAGGACAGTAGTACATATTTGTTTATAATGGTTTTATTTCAGGAAAGTAATAAGAAGCTCTTGATAAACTGAATTTTGATATTGGTTTGTTGTTTGTAGAACTGTGGTAGTTATTAGGAAATATTAAAGCAATACCACCACTTTTCCTCTTTATAATGCCATTACAGATGATATTACAGCTGGAGGTATACTTTTGGTGTAGTTTATGCTGGGTTTAAACCAAGTTTCAGTTACAATGATAATATCAGGCTTATGTTGTGTAATTCAGACATGTAGTTCTGTAACATTATTTATTATGCTTCTAACATTTATGGCAGCAAAAGTTAGATTACCAGAGTAGAGGGTTGACCATTGACGGGTTAGAGTAGTATGTAGAAGAGAATTGTTTTGATGTTGTTTGTGATAGGTGGGTTCAGGTTTAGGGTGAAGGTCTTCTCCTAAAAGGATTTTAGCATATTAAAGAATTATTGACACTTGTTTTTTGTAGAGAATTTCTTGGGACCTAGCCACTACAGTCCTGTTGAAAGACTGGACCCAACTCATACTAACGCCTGAAAAAGTGGATCAAGACAGCAAGATTTAAATAGCATGACTCTATCTGTCCTGACCAGTAAAGTTACAGAAATCAGAGACACCATTGTGGCATTACAAAAATTCTATGAACAGCATTCTGTCCACTCAAAAGTCACCTTATTAGATTCCACTAATGGAATCAAGACCTTAGAAGTTAAAGTTATTGGATCCCTATGATTACAACAAAAAGGCAATCTGTCAAACAACTAAAAAGTCGAATATTCCGGACCTGAAATTGGATTTGTGGAGGGCTGTGCTCCCCCCACCACACACATCCACCTCTAATTATATATACCAACTCCGAGATCGCACTACAGTGAGGAAAGGGCAAATTTTCCAATCTACACTGTACCGTGATCTCACAAAACCAATCTCAAGGTCTGGAATATTTGACTTTCCAGCTGTTCGACAGATTGTCTTTTCGTTCATCTTATAGGGACCCACATTTACTTATGTGGATGGTAATGCAGCTGAGCTGGAGCAACAGTATTAATTTCTATTAAAACAAACTGACATTTTGTTCAATAAGCTAGATGATTCAGAAAAGTAAAGTTGAGAAATAATGTATAGATCTTTGGAGTGAAAGAAAGAACAAGTTTGGGAGTATGGTATCCTTTCCCTAGCAATGGCTTCCAGCCACAGTCATCTTAAAACTTCTTGCTGCCTTTGACTTCAAGCAATCTCATGGCAGACAGGGTCCAAGTCCTGCATTTCAGAAGCTCCCTTGAAAGGTCCATAGTCAAGTTCTGATTGTTTAGAGAATTATTTATTTCCAGATGATGGAAAACTTCTCTTGAATCTGAGAAGTCTGTGTATGTCATTTTAATAGTCTAGTTAATTTTTAAAGCATGAAGAGGGAAAATTAGAAGCTTCTAGCAAGAAGCATTTAATGGGACAAGGTCTTCTGTCTCATCTGCTTTTTTCAGCTCTACTGCAGTCAGACTTTCATGTCAAAACATAGTTCTTATTCGGTAATTTGTTCATATTTTTTTTCTTTATAAAGCTTGGAACTCATTTTCATGCTGGAGTAAGCTGGTATAGAGTCAACCTCAAATATAGTCTACTAATAATAGATAGGTCCACACCCTGTGGTCCTTGATCTATTAGAGGGGCTCACTATCTCTTCAGACATCTAAATATCAGCTGAGACACTGGTTTTAAACTTAATTTTTTCTTGTCATTTTGCTTTATGCAATTACATTGTTTTATAACTGAGTATCTCACTGTACAGTGGATTTTGGGGTAAATTGCCTTTATGAATATCATGAGACCTTTTGCATATTTATGTTCATTGACTGTGGCTAATGACCACTGCGAGGTATTTTAGAATTTGAAACTGCATGCTATTAACTGTTATTAGCTGTTTGAATTGCACTGCTCTTAAAATGCTTAATTTTATTTGTATTCCTTTGGACATATTAGGGAATAGTAGAGCAGTAGTAACAATTGTGTTTTAATTTGGAGGTAAAAATAAGAAAAGTGGACAAACAGGAATATCTTTGTAAGAACTGTTTACACAGTCTTGTTTTATTTGCTTGTTATTCACTCTCCAGTGTGGTTCTTTCAGGACTGACTTGCGAGAAGGGAGGCATTAACATACTGATTTGTGCTGTTCAGGAGTACACATTTTTATATGTTTTTGGTAGAGTTTGTAATACATTATCATCTTTCAAGTTTAGGATGGTCGGTAGTCCAAATGATTTATCATTCCAGATGTAGAAGATTTGATTCACAGAGCACTGCTTCTGGGAGGGATGTCTTAAATAATGGGCAAACCTTTTTTTATCCACAAATGTTTTTCTCTTTTTCCTGGAACTTGACCTCATTCTTTCCTTTGAAATATGTGGCAGGAGTTGTATTTTGATGATACTTTCTCAGTGAACTATTGTTTTGTGTCTCTTGGAAGAGCAGATTTTCTTTTTATATCTGAAAATAGTTTTATTCCTCTTCTCTATAAATCCCTGTGGTGCTACTCTCTGCTGCCTATTCTCACTGAGCACAAATGGACATATGTTTAACTTGTTGAGAGTGCAAGAACCCAAAAGACAGCTGCCTGACTTTCCATCCATTCCATTTGCATGCCATCATCCACCCCTAACAGCTAGGCAAGGGGAAGCACTCCCAAAGTACACAGCCCGTCTCTATTGTACATGTCTGTAGAGACACATAGGTACTGTAGGCAGCTGGAGACTGAGATAAGCTAACCCTGGACCACAGGACTTGCCTCCTACACAGTGCTTACCCTTACTCCAAATTACTATCTGTCAGACATCCTGAATCCTCATTGCAAGGCATATGTAAGTCAATAGATGTCATGTAGAACACACACACACACACACACACACACACACACACACACACACACACACACACACACACACACACACACACACACTAGTAGGCAATAAACATACTGTACTGTACACAACAGCAGCATGCTATCCTTTAGAGGTCCCCTCACTACCCAAGTAGGAGATGAGCATTAGGCACTGTTGCAATGTTTCATTGTCATTGCATATTCAGAGCAGAGAGATAGTTACTCTGCATCTAGTTCCAAGTAATGGAAAATGTATTCGATATAGCTGACTGACTACCCTCTCTCACAAGTCAGCTTCAGCCTACACAGATGCATACAAAAGGAAGCAAGATGACTGTGTAGTACTGTCAGTACCAATCATGCCACAATCATACTAGCATGATTCCCAGCTTTGCCTCTGCACATACACGGTCTATTTCTTTCCACATGCCTGTCTTTCCTCTTTGCATGGATAAAACTCTTTCTACATGCCTATATTGGCCATCTTACACTTGCTGACACATGGTAGATTATTTCTCATCTTCTGCTTCACCAAACAGTAAGCAGCAAATTGTGTTTCAGTGATTCACTTGCATATATCCACTTGTTTCCTGGAGACTTCAATAGCCGTTACTTAATGCATCTTAAATTGTAGGATAGTCAGAGGATTTGACTGTCTGTTCCCACAGCAAAGAATGATGACCCAGTTTAGGAAATCATTTTTTAAACATATCTGGAAGGCTTCCAGTCTAGTCTTCACACAGAGGGTGGTGACAGAATTTACATAATGTATTTTAGAGTATAGCACATATGACTAAAAATATAAACTTATTAAGTCTTTATTGCAAAAATACTTCTAGATATGGATTTATTTCATTGTCTGGACTGATACATTAATTATCCATATGTAAGAATGCCTGTTGATATGATCCTTTTCTTGCCATTGTCATGGTAAATGGCATAGCAGGAATATTTAAAGGTCTCTAGAAATATATGGTGCTAGGAATGTCAAGGATGTACTTTCCTGGATCCTCCATATAACTGACTGAAACTTGCATACGATATGTGTAGGATCACTGGGTGCTCCTCATGTATTTCCATATCGAGTGTCAGTGGACTGGAATAAAATGAGCGGTGCTACTGGGAGCTTATATACTTTTTTTTTTTTTTTTTTGTGGTAGAGGAGAACTGCTGAACAGGACTCACATATGTTAAAAACTTTTTGCACTCAGAGTCTGGTGAATGGTATTGCCTTCTGCTTTCCTTGGCCTGTACAGGCAGCATTACAGCACTGGTGAGGGGTAGGCATGAAAGGAAGTATATATACTGCCCCGTTCAGTTTCTTTGGAGGGGATACAGCATCAGTCTGTTTAAGTTTAGATTCTTATAGATGAAATCACTGACTGAAAGGTTGGGTCATTCAGCAGCTGGGTAACTTGAAGTTTATAGGGATAGAAGTATGGTGTTGGTTGACATGGCCAAGTTTCCATTATTTCCCCCTCTCTCGCTGTCACTTATTCATCCAGATCAAATAGTTTTCCTTTCAATAATCTGGCCTAGGCTTAAGGAGTCTGCTGGTATGGATCTCTATTTTGCAGTTCATGTTTTTTTTTTCCCTCAGTCAGATAGAGCAAATTAAATGTGTTTTTTTTTTTTAATGGATATGCAATAGATGTGCAGATCAGGCATGAGTGGCTAGAATAAAGCACTTATCCTGGAGCATAAATGGACAATGTAACCCTGTAAATATGGTTAAGTTGGGAAGCATTTATGGTTCACAGGAGTTGAAGTATATCTACAGGAAACCCACTCCTCAGAGAGTGGAAACAAAAAGCCTGTGGAGCTGTAAATGAAGTCTGGGTCTTCTGTTTTACACTAGGACACTGGAGAGGAGGAGAAGGAGGAAGTTTGGTGCAGTAAGATGTAAGTGGCCTATGTTTTTTCACACATTTTTCAGAACCAGTGTTACTTTAGAAGGAGTTATACTAGATATAGTAGCATGACCTTAACTAATTTTTATCTGTATCAACATTTCCTACCCGTTAGGTTCTATAGAACTTTTAGTTTAACAGTAGATCACCTTTACGGTTGTTTAATTTGAATGAAGGGATAAGTTCCAAAATGCATTTTTTAGGACTGAGAGTGCCACGTTCACATAGCCTCTTAAGACTAGCCTTTGTAATTAATGAGGTTATCTCCAAATTAAGTTTAATTGATGTAGGCAGTCCTGGAGAGATGGATGTAGTAGTGTCCATTCATTATTCTAAGGATCACAGTGCTTAGTAACCAGAGCTAATAAAATTCTTGTGTCCCAGTTTGGTGATGGGAATTCTCCTTTACACATTTCTTTTCTCCTATTCTCCATTCTTGTTTCCTTGAAGTTGGCTCTCACAAGCATGGGGAATGGCGGTTGGGGTATGCCTAGCTATTATTTTAACACCTGAATCTTCCAGACAAGATTCAGGATTGCTGGGCAGCATGGCTTAGTGGAATTAAGCAGTCATAAAATGAGTAGCATAAGACAATTTTTAGTACTCTGGAAGAGCTCTCAGGCCTTGCACACTAGATCATTTCCAAGATTACAGCCTTCATTCTTCCACTATAATCCTTTTCAGTTTGAAGGTTCAAGTTATAATGGGAAGATGAGGTGAAATGCTCACACTTCTAAGTAGCTCAAGTTGCTAGATGTGTATTTGAACCTCCAGACCACAGATAATTCTATTAAGTTTTTGGCCAACCTATTGCAAAGCAGAAAGTATATACCTATTGAAAGTATTAAAGGTCTTCTCTGATACTATGTCTGATTTATACTGATAGCCCAGGGTACCTAGAAGAGTTTTCAGCCATTGCCACTTGCACCACATTTTCCGGTGCTTAGTGTGAAGCACTGTAGTAAATCTTCAGTTCCAATGATCTGGAAATAGTATCCCTTCTGTGACAGATCACTATTTGATTTGTATAGACACTTCACACTTCTACTGGTAGTTTTGTTAAAACATTCAATTTCCATGTTTGCCTGTCAAGAGAATTCATTCAAATATTGACCTAGTTTATCCCCAGACTTGGAAAATAAAAGCTATGCAATCATGTAGTTGAGATGTACTAAGGGAATGATAAGTAAACTGATCAATGCTGACCATATCAAAAACCTTGTGAGTAGCCACAAAACTGAGTCAAGTGACCTATGAGTCTGTACAGATAGCATTTCCAAAGTGTCTTATGCCTTTTGCTGGCTTTCATTCTACATTAGTTTCATTTCTCGGGTCTATGTTATACATTCAAACTTCCAAAATGTCAAATACCATATATTCGAGACCATATGGTCGATATTTGAAAGTTTGAATATATAATAAAAAAAAAAGAAAAGAAAAACATACTTTAACAGTGCAAACAGAGGGGGAAAGCCCCCCAACACCCCCTACACCTCCCCACTTAAATATACCAACTCCAAGACTGCACTTCAGTGCAGAAAAGGGAAATTCTCCCATTCTGCACCATACGGTGCCATTAAAGTCAACCTAAACACTTGAAATGTCGATCATCTGGTCTCGACCATTTGACGATCGACATTTCAAGCATTCGTTTATTTGACATAGACCCCATTTCCCCTGTCAAAATTATTTGTGACTTAATACACTGTTATGTAAGCTGTTATGCTGCAAACTCAATGGATCTTGGATCTTTGATAGTGTAATGCTAAAATGGACACCCATATGGATGCCCTTTTTCATGAGTTCTGTGTGCATTGGCCATAGTACTATTTGCCAATCTGGTGAGATCTGTTTTGCATAACTAAATGTACTGTAGGCCATTTCATACCACTAAATGTAAATTATCATTTGCAAACCCATGACTGTGGGCTTTACAGAGTTACTATCCCTGTTTCGAATTTCAGTATAAATATTACAAAATCTCAAATTCCTTTTGTGGATTGTTTACTTAACACTGAATGACCCATGTTCTCTCCAGCAACGTGGTCTGTTCTACTGTTATACTTGGCGATAACTTTAGAGCTACTCTTTAATGAGATGATGGTGGTGGTGTTGATTCAGAGGATAATTGATGAGACTCTAGAAAAATGTTAAAAAGCTGGATGACTAATTCAATGCCTGTGGACCAGCAGTTTTCACCGGGAAGTATGAAAAGTACCTTTATATCTAATGTGGGCAGAGCAATTCAAGACAAATTGAACTTCTCGATATATTTTGGCAATGGAAAACCTTCTCTAGGGGATAAACCTCTTTTACAGATAGGAACATATTGCTCAGGCGCTGGATTGCACTGCATAAGTGGAAATTCCTTAAGATTCCAAGAGCAGGATAAGTTATTTCTTACACTTATTTCACTGAACTGCACTTCTGAAATGCTTATAATTGTGCTATACAGATGATCTACTATATTTTGCACTGTTATAAAGCTTTTTTTATTGTTTCATTGCATGTATGTACTGTTTTATACTGTTTTAACATTACTTAACTGTAAACTGCTTTTTCATACTGAGAGTTGTATTTTCTGTTTGTGAGTGCTCTATCTAAGCTTTTCTGTGCATTTTTGATTGTCTGTTTACAGTTAAAAGCATTCTCGAGTCTGCTCCTTGATCTGTTTAAAACTTTCATTTAGTGGCTACAGCTAGGAATTGTAATTAGCTAGGAACTGTAATTTTTCCCACTCACCCTCCCTAGTGTTGTGTGGTCTTATACTTGGTGGCTTTGCAGTTGCCCGCCCATACTGCATATTTGATCTGTGACACTCCTCCCAGTCTAGTGTCATTAGTTCACTCAATCTAATAGAGAACATTTGTGAAGGCCAACCCACTCAGATTCTTAACATTGAATTAACTTCTGTTCCAGCTTTCTCCATTTCCACTTTACTGGGAAAAAAAATTCTAAGCTTGCTTCCCCCCTTTCCTGTGGCAGGTCTTGTCCAGATATGGATTTGCTGTGTCCAGGACTGTTTGTGAGCTGCTAAGCCCCCCCTTACTTAACTGGGGTTAAACTATTCCTGCTGCCATAAAGTCTGTTCTTCAAAATTTCCCTTGCAACTAGCCAGCTTTTTAGTTTTAGCACTCATCTGTTTCTTTGAGCTCAGCACTTGTTCAGAACTCATTGTAAGCACTAAATAAGTTACAACTTACTACAACACTAAACTTTCCTCACTTGTCTAGGGGAAAACAATTTTTAGAACTTAATAAATAAGCACATATTCAGGCATGTCTAAAGGTCAGCTCCTGGTGCTTTCTCCTGTCTACCTGATGAATATGGGCATTTTTGGAAATTGCAGCAATTGCCTCACGTACACAGACAACCCTCTCCTCCTACCACCCAACACTACGACCTGTGAGAGATGCACTTACATAGCCAAGCTGAAAGCAAAGCTCTCTTCACCAAACACTGGCCTAGACAGTGAAGAGGAGAAGGTAACCACTTGCACCGCACCACACTCATCACATAGTCCCTCAAAACCTACACCACCAAAACACACACACAGAAGCACAAAACACACACCTACATTCACGCAGGCTCTCAGTACAAATCAGCCCAAACAACAGAGACCTCCAAAGCAGAAATGCAAGCAATCTCCACCCCCCCAATACACCCCAAATGACACATAGCCCACATATTCAGTGTGCCACTCAAATACAGCCCATAGTATATAACGCACCCAACACTCTAGTCATAGTTGACCTATAGTCAGGCACACTGATGTTCCATTCACCAGGCTAAACAAGGATAAAGTTACTGTCAGCTGCCTGTCAGGTGCCAAGATCCACCACATAATGCACGCACTCAGGTCATGCCTAAACAAGTACAAATACAACTCTGTCATTGTCCATGTTGGTGTGAATGACCTGAGATGTACCTCCCTGGACTGCATGAAAAGAGACATGGAGGAGCTCTCCGATCTTGTAGCCCAGGCCGGTATGACCCTAGCCCTGAGTAGAATCCTGCCATCACCCAGAATGACACCACAGTACAAGGACAAAATGATTGACTTTAACAATTGGCTAAGCTTCTGGTGTCATTCTAAGGGAATCCAGTATCTGTCTGCCTGGGATGACATGATCGACAGACCACGCTGCTTTGCCAGAGATGGCCTGCATCTGTCACCCTTGGGATTCCTGATACTGGCAAAGACTCTTGCCACCCCTATAGTGCCTTTCTTAGGCAAGGTTCAAATGACAAATTCACCACTGTAACAGGTACAAGCAAGCAAAATCTGAGGGTAATGCTACTCAATGCTAGAAGTCTAAACCTCAAAATGCACTCACTCGAGGCATTCCTTAAAATGGAGAACATTGACATCTCTGCAGTGACAGAGACCTGGTTCAAAGCTCCAGAGAGCACCCCTGCATTACCAGGCTATAATTCATACTACACCTTTCGGCCACCAAACCCGGACCGAAACACTAAAGGTGGAGGCGTGTCCATATTCATTAAGGATATCCACACCTCCAAGCTAGTCGCTCAGCATAATGCATCTGAGATTATCCAAGTTCAACTAACTCTGGGCAAAACCGCAATCCAGATTGTAGCTTGCTACAGACCCCCTACCATGCCCCAGGATTCCCATTCCTCTTTTCTTGATACACTGGAAAATATGAAGGTACAACCCAACACTCTAATAATGGGTGATTTCAACTACCCTACGACTAACTGGGAAAACTACTCATGTACCAACTCTTTTGCTCGACGTTTTCTGGAAATCATCAATTCCAATGCCTTGGATCAACTTATCCACACCCCCACCAGGGGCAGCAATATCCTAGACCTGGTCATCAATAACATGGGTGACCAGTGTTCCACAACAGACGTCAGCTCCTCGTTGGTCAGATCCGACCACAAGCTAATCACCCTAGACATCCACATCCCGCTCCCACCCCCCATTAGGAAAACAACCATAAAAAATTTCTCCAAAGCCAACTTCATGCTTCTTAAGACAGAAGTGGCAAACTTCACAACACCCATGCAGATGGACAATAGAGGTATGACAGCTGAATCATACACAAATGCACTTTATAAGCACTTACACGAGTGCATGGATCGTGCTATCCCTAACAGAACCAAGATGCTATCCTCTTTAAAAAGGAAGCCAATCTGGTCTTCTGCCATAAACAATCTCTACAACAGAAGAAAGAAACTGTTGCAAAAAAGAGTAAAATCCCACGATTGGAGGAACTCCCTGGTCAGCCTCAGTAAGAAGCTGAGATCCCTCATAAAATCCTCCAAAGCTAGTTATGAAAACAAAATTGCCACTGAGTCTAAAGACAACCACAAAGCATTCTATAGCTATGGCAAGAATCTCAATGGCAACACTCAGATCTGCTCTGAGTTACAGCACAATGACACTAAATATACAGAACCAACTGATATTGCCAACATCCTGGCAGATAGGTTCAGTGCTAACTTTACCCCCCTCTCACCCCTTAAAGGGCCCATCTTTATACCGGAAGAATGCAAAGTTCCTGTAATCACGGCTGCACAGGTAAAAACTTCACTCTCCAAAGTCAAGAACACAGCATCTATGGGACCTGACAACATCTCAGGCTGCCTTCTACATGAACTGCAGAATGAACTGGCACCCCATCTAAGTACCATGTTCAGTCATAGCCTCACTTCAGGCTTTCTGCCCATTGAATGGCACACCATGACAGTTATCCCACTCCACAAAGAGGGGGCCACAACAGAACCCGGGAACTACTGCACCATTAGCCTGACGAGCCTCATCTGCAAGGCCATGGAACGTATCATCATGGAACTCATAAACAAAGACATTGGTGATCTCCAAACTCTGGACCTCACCCAGTTTGGGTTTGTAAAAGGCAGATCATGTCTCCTAAACCTGATAGACTTCTTTGAAGTAGTCACCAAAGCCATAGATGAGGGTAAGGTGGTTCACACAGCCTATCTAGATCTCGCCAAGGCATTCAACACCATCCTCCACTCTGGAATTATAGATAAACTCACTAAACTAGGTATAAATCCCTATGTCACAAGATGGGTTACCATCTGGCTTACTGACAGAACCCACACTGTGAAAGTAGCAGACTCCAAATCAGACTTCAGACCTGTGACAAGTGGAGTACCACAGGGTTCAGTCCTGGGTCCTCTCCTGTTTGGTATCTATTTCTCTGAAGTGCAGGCTAACACAGAAGGTCTTTGGCTAACTAAATTCACAGATGACTGCAAACTAGGAGCCATAATTGAAACTCCTAATGATGTGGACATCCTACAAAAGGGCCTCACTGAGGCAGATGCCTGGTATCAAAGACATGGTCTCAAGCTCAATGCCAAAAAGTGCATTGTCATCCCCTTTGGTAAAAACTCTGTACCCATAAACTACCACATAGGCGGTAGTCTACTTAACACCAAAAGTGTGATAAGAGACCTTGGGACAGCGGTGGACAGTAGTCGCTCCTTTGATAATCACATTGCCACAGTGGTCAGGAAATCCTTCTACGTGGCACACCTCATCACAAAAGGTTTCTCATTTAGAAAAAAAGAGGTCATTGTTCCCCTCTACTCATCAGTCATTAGACCCATTATAAAGTACAACGCCCCTTTTGGTATGTACCTCACAAGACATCTACAACAACTGGAAAGGCCACAAAAATACCTCACAAAGAGGATTACTGGCCTCAAACAGATGCCTTACGCAGACCGTCTCAGAAAACTCCAGCTTTACTCCGTCACATATCACCTACTCAGAGGTGATCTCTGCCTAACATACAAAGCTATGTCAAACCCAGAGCTGTTGGACATGCTCCACTTAAAGAAATCCCAATCCCACCGAGCTACATGCTCTAGGGATGTAAACCTTGTCACCACAATAAACAGAACATGCTGGAGGGATAGATTCCTGTCCCAGAGACTTCCCATACTCTGGAAAAGACTACCTATCTATGTCAAACAGCGCTCCTTATTAGCACTCTTCAAGAAAAATCTTGATGATTGTATGGGTAATAGGAAATTCACCCCGGGGATCACTTCTGTGGTTCTGTTTGACAGGGGCACAGGAAAATAATTTTCTTTGGTGGCGAAAGCCAGGGTACCTTTTTGGCTAGGCTTGTATAGGCCCTAGGGCCAATAGCCTAGTACCTACCTATGAACCTATGAACCTATGTTACTCATGACATCTGTTTTTTCCACTATGTTATCCATTCAAAAATTGCTGTCTGAAAAATACTTAATTTCTTTACCTTTCTCCAAATAATAAGATTGACTGCTTCAATGTATCCCTTCCAGATGTAATATATGACTGGCCACTTATATTGTAACTTGTCCTAAACTTGCAGTGCTTTGGTCTGACATAAAAGTGGCATATCCAATGACCTGGAGGGGTGAGTTCAGGCTTACTTATTTTGTAAAGTTGCTTCACTGTATACTTTACTCCAATACCTTTTTCCATCTTGATATTCGTACTGTAACCAGGAAATGCATAACAATGTTCTGGAAAAAAGGCTAACTCACCCAGCCCCAACAAGTGGCATTATCTGAAAAAAATTATTTCTTAAGAGAAATCAATATTTAAATGAAGAATCCACCTTTTCAAGGACAGCAGGCCTACTGATAAAATTGGGTCTGTGTATATGGAAATGTGATGATTTATGAGAGTAACACATTTTGTCATTGGAAGTAGGACTGCCATTACTGCCTGTTATATACATGTGTTATTTTGCCTCACAGCAAGAGGTTCTCTGGTTCGATTCTCAGCTAGGGTGCTTTCTGTGCAGAGTCTGCATGTCCTCCCTGTGGTCGCGTGGGTTTCCTCCGGGTGCTCCGGTTTCCTCCCACATCCCAAAGACATGCTGTAGGTGGATTGGACACTCTAAATTGGCCCTAGGCATGAGTGTGTGCATGTGTGTACCTTCTGTGGAAGACTGGGTGCCAGGCTGGCAATTCAACACTGTAAACTCCACTGCCAATCATGAGTGGATAGGTGATCCGCTGTGGCAACCCCTAACCAGGAAAAGCCAAAAGAAGAAGAAGATATACATGTGTTATTTGGATATTTAAAATGTGACTAAAATATAAATGGTTATCTTGATTACTTTTTTCAAACTCTGATATCATGCCTGAGTGCAGTCTCTGAATTCTATTTTATTCCCATGTTATCCATTTCATATACTTCCCTTTTCCTTTTTGATTTGCATAACATTTCAGTAAAACAAAGTATTTGTAAGGGAGAAATAGCAGACCAGGATGCATAAAACTGATATCTAGGTTTAGACTTACATTTGGGAGGAGGAAATGAAGAGGTACTCACCACAGGTAAAAGTAGATGCATATTGTGGTACATGCAGGTTATGATGACCTATCACAATAGACAGCAGTGGCAGCAAGCATGGACAGGGATGTGGCAGAGAGCTGCCAGGACATTTTATTATTTATTTTAATTGTTTTTTTGATCACATTAGTCCAACTAGGCTTGGGCTATTTTCATGAAAAAGCCAATGTGGTATTTATACTTACTAGGAATTATTTATTCACAATATTGGAAAAGTCCTAAAGCTAATTATATGTGAAATATAGGAAGAGAATTTACATGATGTTACAGTAATGCGATTTAAGTTTTTAATAAAGCATTCATGACTTTATTATGATACTATGTTCAAAGAGAAGTCTGAATATTATAATTGTTCAGAATTATTAAAATCAGAAACTACAATGGCGCACTTTTCATTTTAAAGAGTTAGTGCAACAGTACAATCTTTTAAGACTGAAACACAGTGAGAAAAAGCAGTTAGTCATTTGAGAAAATATGTGTATGCATAAGATGATAGACAAAACTGAAATCTGGGCTTGCAAATGACTTTTATCAGTCAATTTAGTGACTGTAAATACAAAAAGTGTCATACTGAAAAAAGATCATTGTAAATGATTGAATTATGACAATTAGATAAAGACATCAGACAGTTAAATTGTATATATGCCACAGTAGTAGTGATTTAGCTATGTTTTATGAACAGTGTTTTGAAACTGCTGCAAACAAAAATGGTTGAAAACAATTACCAAGGTAATGTGGGTCAAATGATCATTTCAGGTTAGACCGCACTATAAAAAAATGTATGGAATAACTAACTGCTAGGACTGAAACTGATACTCTTGAAGAAGTCCACCATACTTAGAGAATGCACAGACAGACACAAATGTACTTGATAAGAATAAAGATAAGGAAAAGAAAAGCATGGGTACTGAAACACAAGATTTGAAAGAATTGAGAAAATGCATGCAGATTTCATATTTTGTAGAAATCAGTATACATACATATATATATATATATATATATATATATATATATATATATATATATATATATATATATATATATATACACACACACACACATATATATATATATATATATATATATATATATATATATATATATATATATATATATACATATATCTTAGAAGATAAATAAGGAAGGGAAACTGAATACACAAAGGCACTGGAACACAAACCAGATTTAATACCTTTTATTAGACCAATATAAATATTGCAATTACTCAAACTTTTCAGGTGGCATGAGCCATTCATCAGTAGTTATTAAGTTACTGATGTTAGATATAATGTTAATTATACAATGACTGGACATTAATACTCCAAAACGAGCACGCTGATTGGTCAGTCCAATCAGAGTGCCCATTGTATATCCGAGCATATACCAACGGAACAAAGTCCGGTTGCCCGGACTTTTTTCCATTGGCATACACTAACTTTTAACTTTTTCTTTTCCAAAAATTAAATAAATAAAAACTGAAATCAGGACTCCGGACATAGCAGACAGACAGGACAGAGAAAATACTAGGAAAATCAGGTACGTTATTCAAAACTAAAGACACATACCTGATTTTCCTTGCATTTCCTCTATTCTGTCTCTCTCCTACCCCTAAAGTCTCCGAAACATTTTTTTAATTTAAAAATAGAAAAAAAAAACGGAGCCAATAATTGATACTCTAGAGGGGACACATTTGTCAGTCCTATTCTCGCAGGCTGACAAATATTGAATGCCCTTCAAATAACAAAAAATAAGCCAATTGTTGAAGAAATTTACTTTTTGCTCATATTATGGCATCATCCTTGGAGAAGGTAAAATGATGCTCAGTGTTAGGCTCATAAATGCTTGGGACACATTGTCTGAGAGCTTCATTCATATAGTTCAGGGAGGTGTACTTCAAGTCATTAATATCCACATGTACTATGTCAGAATCATTCCAATACTTGTTCAAGGACTTGAGTGTATGCATGGTTTGACTGATCCTGGCATCAGACAAGCAAATAACCATCATTCTTTCCTTGCTCAGCCTGGTGAGAGGTACATCTGTATGTCTTGCAATGGAGTCTTCTAAAGTAGAAGACTTGATTGGTTAGATGTCTGCCTGATGAGCTCAGCATCCACAACTTTGGGATTCTTGCTGCTGTGTGAGGAGGTAGGTTTAACTTCCTGAGTGTGCTTTGCATTTTGGAGGGTTAGGCAAGTTAATCTTTAGAACCTCAACATATGATGGCTTATGAGTATTGTGATGACCTTAGTGAGGTGTGTTGTGTGTTGTATCATTGAAAATGTTGGTGTCCAAGTTTACTGTGTGTGAGATTTTTGTCTCCAAGGACATTATATATGTACAACTCTCACACTCTGTGTTATGCTGTTTGAGTTACAGTTGATTAAACAGCATGAGGCAATTTATACACTGTCTCAAAATAATTATCTGAATCAATCGGGCTACAGATGTTGTGGGGAAGTGCTGGTCCATGGTTTTGAGAGGAATGACTGGGGTACAGGGATGTCTATAACTGCTTGGAGTTAACTTTTTAAAGATACTGTTTGGGTGAATATATTTTATTTATTTATTTTATTTTATTTGTATTTGTTTTCCGGGGTAGAGCACTAATCTCCATGGACCTTTTTCAGACTTAGCCTGGGAGTGCTGTCCGGTTAAGTGACTTGCTCACATTTGCACAGTTAAGCAATAGAGGCTGAGGGATTCTATCCTTGCACCATTGGATCACAGGAAACAGTTTGTTAACTAGCTAATCCTCTGAGCCAAATGCCAGACAAACTTGGGGAAATTCCTAGTTATCTGATCAAGATTGTACAGCAGCTCAAGGTATGTTTATTTGCACTTTGTGCATGTTCTTTGAGCCTCAGACCTGGATATCTAAGGATGTGTAGATTTTTCAGGTCTGTTGCAGGGAAAACGTTCTTGCATAACCAGCCCACTACAGAACAAGTTCAATGGCAGTCGTGCATTGAGTGCAGTTATATAAATGTGGTAAGCTATTCATAAATGCACAAATGTCTTGTGGAACGTTTCTTCATGGGCTCCTGCTGAAAACGTCTTTAGTCCAGGCAGATTATCCTTGTCAACAAACATAAATAAATAAATAATCAGACAAATTAATCAACTAAGACAGTAAATAAATGACATAATATAAGATAAGATATTTCTACAATCAATATTTTAAAATGGCATTGCTGTTGTGGAATATGTAGTGGTATACATACATTTATGTTTCATTTAATCAGATGTGCCTAAATAACAAAACACATTTTAACAATGCAATATTGTAACTATTTATTCAGTCATAAATAGTTTATGGGCAAGTATACATATATGAATATTAACTGCATAACATGCAGCGTCTGTTAATCTATAGCAGTTATATTTGTACAAGTATTCATCAAAGCACATTTCAGTAACAGTCCATCTTATTTTGCAAAATTAATAACTCACTCTAAAAGGGTAAACCCCTTTTGAACATTTTGCACAGAATCAAAAAAAGACATGTTTTAATATTTCAGTGTAATCACACTGTATATGTATAAGGCACATATGTTGTCAAAAATGAAGTCAGCTTTCCTGAAGCAAAATATACCACAGTGTAAATTACTGTAATTCTCAGACTCATAAATGTGAACTCGGGAATTATGAAATAAGGGCTACAGAAGTGCACTGTTTCTCAAGCATTGCTATTATCCTTTAAAGTTGTTGCAGGGGACAAGCCCCCCCTCACTCTCCAGGGTGTTGGGAAAGCCCCCTTACCCTCTCTGCTTATATATTCCAACTGAGACTGCTATACCTCAGGAAGCAGGAAATACTCAAAGATGTGGCAGTCTTGGACTTAGTAAATGTAAGTCCACATTTTCACTCAGTCAAGTCAGTCTCACTCTTATGGGATTTGCATTAATGTGTCTCAAACTATCAAGTGGTTATCAGCATAAACACATTTAGGCTTCATTTAAAGAAGTGTGCTTGCTTTGTTATCGTACATTTTAACACAAGAACATTATCACTTGTAATATACACATATGAATGCTAATATCATGGCAAGCAGTCACTGTGTAAAAGATAGTAGTGGCTTTGAAATGTTAACGAATATTTCAGGGTTAATTTATTCATTATTGACATTTGACTACCAGGAAAGTCTGAGTGGGTAGAAACCCATTTTCAGCAGAGGACCGGGAAATAAAACTTAAAATTATTGCAAAACATTTTAAGAACAATAATTTTACAATCTTCAAAAATAAAACAAAAACATCTGCAGTTTAAATAATTATAACAAATTAGACATAATATAAAAACATTGGTTAAAAATCAATACAAGGTATATGACAATCATTTAATATTTAGAGAAATTTTAGACAGTTTGTAGAAAAATTAAAGGTAATTTAGTCTAATACAAATAGGAATTGTAATATGAAGTAAGGGAAAACACGCTTATGGTATATATATTTCGAGAGAAAGTCAGGAATAGAATTAGATAGCAGTAAGGAAGTGAAGAAGGGAGAGTAAGGAAGTATAAGGAATGAAAAGATACCTGTTCACATTTAGGGATATAGGTTATCATGGATTTGAACAAGAACAGAGCCAGATTTTAGCTAGAAAGTCTTGTGGTTTTGAAAGACGGGAGGGAGAGTTTACACCTGATGGATACAAGTAAGGAGTTCCAAGCTTTAGCAACCTTGTACGAGTATAGACAATGCCCAGCAAATATGATAGGTTTGTAAACAGACAGGAGTTTTTTGTCACTGGATTAGAATGACCAACTGGGAACATAGCCCAATGTAGAATGTTTTTAGCGCTGAACAGGCAGATGGATGTTGGATAATTTTGTAGATGGTAAGACGTTGTGTATATGTTAGCTGATGGGGTAGTTCTAAGGAATTTAGGCTTTTTAGTGCTCTACAATGGTGGGTCCTGTAAGAGGTATGTACTGCAAATTTAGCAACTTTGTTAAAGTATTGTTCAAGTTTCAATTTTTGTGAAGCCTAGAGGTTAGTAAGGATGGGAGCGCCATAAAGAAGAGTGGGGAGGAGAAAAGTAGTGGCAAGTTTAGTTTTAGTTGCGTCAGTGAGAAATGTTTGGGCTTTGTAAAGCATCCCTAGTTTTTGATGAGTTTTTCTTATGCAATTTTGTATATGCAGGTCAAATGTTAGATTATCATCCACTATCACCCCTAATAGTTTGCTACGAGAAGTGACTTTAATGGTTGTACTATCAAGAGGGAAGACTTTAAATTTTGTTTTTTCATGAGAGAGGGCTCTGGGGAAAAAGTAGTAGTTTGATCTTTTTTGGGTTGAACATGAGTTGTGAGTTATGAAGCTATGTTTTGTTGGCTGTAAAGCTTCTGGAGTAATTTTTGGGAGGTGTACCATGTTGTCAGATGTGCAAATGGGAGTGGCATCATCTATGTAATGTATTAGGGTGGCCTGTTGTGTGGCTGTATAGAGGGTGTTGGTAAAAATGTTAAAGATGAGGGGACCAAGGATAGAGCCTTGTGGTACACCGGTGGTGACTGGACGGTAAGGAGAGAGTGTAGAGTGTCATTTTACTGACTGACGTCTATTGGACAGTTAGCTTTTGAACCACAGAGGGATGAGCTGAGAGAGACCTAGTGGGGACATTTGAAGTAGAGGTTTGCTGTAACAAACAGTGTGGAAGGCTTTAGACTAATCTAGAAATAAGGAAGATACTAGTTTGTCATTATCTTTAGCTTTATTGACAGTATTTATATATATATATATATATATATATATATATATATATATATATATATATATATAAGGGCAGTGCTAGTACTATTGGAATGATGAAAGCCATGTTGTGTAGGAGATAGGAGTTGTTTCTGCAGGAGATAGTCTATCAATTGTTTTTGAATACATTTTTCAAGTGTTTTGGTGAGGGGAGTTAAGATTGCTATAGTAAAGTTATTAATGTCTGTTGAATTTCCTCCTTTATGAAGAGGGATAATGTATGACTTTTTTAATCACTCAGTCTAAGAGTCAATGCTTATTTTAAACATTTCCACACATTTACAGCAGAAAATGTTAATGAGTAAACAATATACTTCCAAAACATTAAGGCAACTTTGCTGTTACAGTGTATATACTGCAGCAGAAAAACATTTGAGCGTCAAGTAATTATATAGAGTTTAGCAAGAAAAAAATAAATCTTAGCTTTTTATCACTGTATATGTTGTTGTTGTTGTTGTTATTGTGTCTTTCGGCTTATCACGGTTAGGGGTCGCCACAGCGGAACTCCGGTCCGCTAATGTTTGGTAGTGGATTTTTATGTGCCGAGTTGCCAGCCCTGATGCACAACCTTCAACGAAGGCACGCCCATTCACGTATGTCTCCACATAGAAGACGCTCTAGCTGAGAATCGAACGGGACAACGTCTTGCTGTGAGGCGACAACGCTACCGCAGCACCACTACCGTGGATCTTTTTATCACTGTATATGCAGCTGCAAATTGCTTTGTGCATGGGCAGTTACAATTAAATCATTCCAGTTGTTTGATATGTGCTCAGCAGCATTACCTCTTAACTGTCCTGATTTTTGCAAGATGTCCAGATTTTTTTATTGATAGTTTTGGTCTATTCCTCATAAATGTTTGGTTTTCTGGCAACTGATTGGCAAATTATTGAGGATGGAGGTCAGAAAATAATAACAGCCATTTGATCTTCTAACTTCATACACTTCAGAAAAGTCATGCTAATGGAAAACCTGTTATTCTTTCAGCTTTCTAAGTATATAAGAGCAATATTGAAATATTATCCCTGTTTTTGGAACTGTGCTCCCCTCATTATTATGCCTTTGTCCTGATTTTTTGTTCTAAGAGGTTGAGAGGTATGCTCAGCAGTCCTCCAATGTTTGACATCAATACCTCAACATAAATTCAACAAGTTAGAAATTCTAACTGCATGACCAGATTGTACCATTTTGTAGTTCAGACAACCAAGTAAATCCATCTCCTGAAATAGCATGGTAGTAACCAAATGTCAGCAGAACACTAATATTAAGTTTAATCTTTTGACATACTCCCACCCAATTTGCATACTTGTGGAGACCTGGGCATTATTAACAAACTTCCATAGCCCAAATCATTTCATGTAACAGATAATTTTCTCTGTCCAATGTACTCAGCCAAAGGAAAAAGTGGTTACAGTTTTATCTTCTTCTCGTCTCTTCTTGCTGTCTTACTTCACCTATTCAATAATGTTGTGACATTTGCTACTCTTTTCTGGTTCAGCTGCCAGCAGCTCCTCACTCACATAATCCAATGACAGAGGCAAGCCTTGTGTCATGTTAATTGTTGATTGAGCAAAAGTGAACAGTTACATCACTTCAGAAAAATTACTTTAAATATGACAGAAAAGGATAATGTGTACTTAAGTTTATGCCACTGATGACTTATTCATGCCAAAAAAGTGCACATTGCTGCAGGGTAGTGTGAAAATTTATGGCACACCATTACAGTGCACCTTCAACTAAAGTCCATTTTTCACATTACCACAGCTCTGACAGGACCCGCTCCCTTTCATAACATTTTACAGACTGCACCAGAATCACACTTGTTGGACCATTAACTCTGTCAGCAACAAGTAATAGAAATCTATATGCCATTTTTAATCCAGTGATCTCCCAGAATGGCCTGTCCATTGCACCATTTTATTTTTTACATATTTGAGAATCAAATGCTTTCTTTCCTTCCAACACTAATCTTAATTTCAAATTGCATCTTCTCATCTCATCCTAAAAATGAACCATTTTCTATTTAATATAAAAAATGCTTCATTTATTCCACTGATTTAATGTACACATCAGGTGCACACTGCTCAAGTGGCAACATGTCATCATATTAGCCCTTTAGAACTTTACTAGAATCATCTTCAGAGGATCTAAGCTGTTTTAACATACTGATTCTGGAGCTCAAACACAACTTTCATCTGTTTGCCTTCTGCTTTTAAGGCTGTCTTAGATTTCTGTAGGTTAACAGGTACTTACTAGGCTACTGATCTGCGAAGATTATAAGAAGACTATCCTTGCATTCACATGGACATTTTAGCAGTTATATTTTGCAATATGAGTGCAATAACATGTTTCCTCTAGCCATAAGGGCCAGTGATACAAAACTAGTGTGAATTTGCAGTTAGACATCCATCTGTCTAAATTACATTTGACTAGAGTAAAGAAAACACTTGGTTTTATGTGGAGTGGAAGATGATTCCATGGGTGTGGTATTCTCTGTGATACATACCTATCCTTCCAGTATTTTCTACTAATTTTGCAAAAAAAAAAAAAAAAAAAGATTCAAGTCCCTTGCGCATGTGTTTATGACACAACTGGATTTATAAATGTGTAATAGCTTTGACAAAATAAAGAATATCTCAATAGCCTGTATGATACCAAGAACAGAGACAAGGGTTTGATACGTCTGCAGAGTTTTTTTTATGACTTAGGCCCTTGATTTTTTGAGAAAGCATTTGTGGTCATTCCAGTTGTTCCATACAGAATGGGGCGTTATACTCAGTGATTAGTCTAATGAGCAGTGGGGGGAATTTAATAAAGCCTACACTGACTTTTTTTTCCATGTAGGCATAGTGGCACGGTGCTTACATGGAAGTAAGCAGATGTGCAATCCAGTAAACAGTGCTGAGGGGTGTGCATATTCGTGCAAACACAGAAGTGTCCGTGGCATGCAAATCACCTCACAAGCAGGTGAATTGCATTCAAATGAGGATTTTGGAGTGATGCAGCAAGCAGATAGGCAGTCCTGCAGACCCATTGTTTGTGTCCGACGTGTACAAGGAAATATTCCATGTGCATGATGTAAAACAGAGAACAGGGGCTATAAAAGTCCAGTTAGAAGGACAGAAATAGCATAGCAGACAGATATTTGCAAAGCTATGCCCTGCATGTCCAAAACATAATGGAAACTAATGTAAAATAAATTAATTTTTTAATACCCAGGTTATGTTTGAGCGGAGAATTGCGCTGCTCATACATGCCGTTATGCAAAAAAAAATTAAAAATTGTTAAAACAGAGAAAATTAAATATGAGACAATAATGCATTATAGGACCTTGCATGGAATATGTACAATGTTAGACTGCCATAGTTGCTAAGGAGGCAGGGCCTGGAATAGTGCAGTTTCCAGGATTTTTGCACGTATCTCTATCCAAATGAGCTGGGTGTGCTGAATAGCAAAAATGGGTGTCTGTGCCTGCAGATCAAATACATTTAGGCCCAGAACCATGTTGGCATCCACAGGAGAGGTAGCTGACATCAAAAGGGGGTTGTCTGCATCCCTTTAAGTGCATTGGAGCTGAGCAGCACCCATCTGCATGGCACGTCACTGAGCTGAGCAGGGGGGGTTGCCTAGCCTGCTAAGCTGTCTTTACCCTTGAGGCATGTATTTCAGTGGGTTTGAGTGTGTTTGTGTGGTGTGCCACTTTGCTGAGTGTGCCTGTCCATGGGGAAGTATCCATTGAGTGCTGAAAATTGCCGCGGGTTTGTGCACTGCGCCACAGTGCATAGCAGTGAAGGCTGTTAATAAAAAGAAAACAAAATGGCTAGGAAAGCCAATCATACCCTGTACTACTTAAACTGGGCCATTAAAACACTTAATGAAGTACTTGGCAGGCGGAATGCATCATATTTAGCCAATCACACAAGCTGCACCTACAGCAGAGCACTATAAAAGTTGCATGCACCCTACAATCTGATTTCACCCCCATACGCTGCACCAGTGGAGGAGAAACATGGGATTTTTAACTAAAGCAATGCTAGGGGCTGCTGCAGCTCTGCTACATCTGTATGTGCTAGATGCTGAGGTCAGTGCTGATGTTGATGCTTACATTAGGCCTAGACTGAGAAGGAGAAGAGTGTTCAGGCCCAGGTAACCTTCCACGAGCTACATGAGCTAGAAATTGTAGAGTGCTACAGGGTAGACAGAGACATACTACAAGAACTCACTGAGCTCTGCCACCCTCAACTCAGACCCAGAGCCAACAGAGGGGAAGCCATCCCACTGGAAACAAAAAGTATGTGTATCCCTTAGGATACTAGCTACAGGTACTTTCCAAAGACTAACTGGGACATGATGGGGGTCTTACAGGCATCAGGTCTCATAGTACTCCACCAGTTCCTGGATGCCATGCTAACACATGCCACATTTATTTACCATGTACCCCCGAGGAAAGGACTAGCAGTATGCGACTCTTCTACCATGTAGCACACTACCCTGAGGTACTGGGTGCCATAGACAGCACCCATGTACACAACAAAGCACCATCTGGTGAGGAGGGTAAACTCTATGTCAACTGCAAGGGGTATCGCTCCATCAACCACCAGGTTGTGTGCAATGCCCAGAGCATTATCATGAATGTGGGTGCCAGCAGCCCTGGCAGTCATCACAACTTCCATATTTGGCACATATCACAGCTGTACTAGATGTTTACTAGGGGGACATCCCATATGGCCATCTACTGGGGGATGCTGGCTACACACTGGAACCGTGGATGATGACACCCATTACCAGGCTATAACTCATAACACACTTTTTGGCCATCTAACCTGGACCAGAACACCAAAGGCAGAGGTGTGTCCATATTCATTAAGGATATCCACATCTCCAGGCTAGTTGCACAGCATAATTCATCCAAGGTTATCCAAGTGCAACTAACTCTGGGCAAAACTGCAATCCAAATTGTAGCTTGCTAGAGATCCCCCACCATGCCCCAGGATTCCCACTCCTCTTTTCTTGATATACTGGAAAATATTAGGGTTCAACCAAACACCCTAATAATGGGTGATTTCAACTACATCACCATTAAATGGGAAAACTACTCATGTACCAACTTCTTCGCGCAAAGCTTTCTGGAATTCATAAATTCCAATGCCCTGGATCAACTTATCCACACCCCCACCAGGGGCAACAATATCCTAGACCTAGTCATTACCAACATGAGTGACTGGTATTCCACACCTGAAGTCACCTCCTCATTGGTCATTTCCAAAAGCAAATCACCTTAGATAGCCACATCCCACCCTCACCCCCGATTAAGGAAACCATGGTAAAAAATTTCTCCAAAGCCAGCTTCATGCTTCTTAAGACAGAAATAGTGAACTTCATGACAAGCATGCAGATGGGCAATACAGTTACGACTGCTGAATCCTCCAAAAAAAAGGAAGCCAATCTGGTGGTCCCCTGCCATAACAAACTCTACAACAGAAGGAAGAAACTGTTGCAAAAGAGAGGAAAATTCCATGAGTAGAGGAACTCCCTGGTCAGCCTCAGTAAGAAGCTGAGATCGCTTATAAGATCCTCCAAAACTAGCTACGAAAACAAAATCACCACTGATTCTAGGGACAACCACAAAGCATTTTATAGCTATGTCAAGAATCTCAATAACAACACCCAGATCTACTGTGAGTTACAGCACAATGGCATGAGAATTACAGAACCAACTGATATTGCCAACATCCTGGCAGATAGGTTCAGTGCTAACTTTACCCCCTCACACCCCCTAAATGTCCATATCTATACAGGAAGAATGCAGAGTCCCTGTAATCACAACTACGCAGGTAAAAGCTGCACTCTCTAAAGCCAAAAATACAGCATCCATGGGACCAGACAACATCCCAGGCTGAATTTTACATGAACGTCAGAACAAACTGGCTCCCCACCTCAGCACCATGTTCAATCATAGCCTCACATTAGGCTTTGTGCCAACTGAATGGCACACAGCAACAGATATCCCACTCCACAAAGGGGGAGCCACCACTGATCTAGGGGACTATCACCATATTAGCCTGACGAGCCTGGTCTGTAAGGCCATGGAATGTATTATCATGGAACTCATAAACAAAGGCACTGGTAACCTCCAAACTCTGGGCCCCACCCAGTTCGGGTTTGTGAAAGGCAGGTCATGCCTCCTGAACCTGATCGACTTCTTTGAGGCAGTCACCAAAGCCGTAGATGAGGGTAAGGTGGTTCACACAGCCTATCTTGCCCTTGGCAAGGCTTTCAACACCATCCCACATTCTGAAATTATAGCTAAACTCATTAAACTAGGTATAAATCCCTACATCACAAGATGGGTTGCCAACTGGCTCACTGACAGAACCCACACTGTAAAAGTTGCAAACTCCAAATCTGACTTCAAGCCAGTGACAGGTGGAGTACCACAGGGTTCAGTCCTGGGACCTCTCCTGTTTGGTATCTACTTCTCTGAAGTACAGGCTAACACAGAAGGCCTTTCGCTAATGGAATTCACAGCTGACTGCAAACTAGGAGCCATCGTTGAGTCCCCAAATGATGTGGATATTGTACAGAAGGGCGTCACTGAGACAGATGCCTGGTGTCAGAGCCATGGCCTGAAGCTCAATGCCAAAAAGTGCATTGTCATCCCCTTTGGTAAAAACTCTGCACCCATGAACTGCCACATAGGTGCCAGTCTACTTAATGCCAAATGTGTGATAAGAGACCTTGGTACCCAGGTGGACAGCAGTCTCTCCTTTGATAATCACATCACCACAGTAGTCAGGAAATCCTTCTATGTGGCACACCTCATCACAAAAGGGTTCTCATCCAGGAAAAAAGAGGTAATTGTTCCCCTCTACTCGACACTCATTAGACCCATTATAGAGTACAACTCCCCTTTTGGTATGTACCTCACAAGCCATCTGCAGCAGCTGGATAGGCCACAGAAGTACCTCACAAAGAGGATTACTGGCCTCAAAAAGATGCCCTACACTGACCACCTCAAAAAACTCCAGCTTTACTCCGTAGGTATCGCCTACTCCAAGGTGATCTCTGCCTAACATATAAATCTATGTCAAACCCAGAGCTGCTGGACATGCTACACCTAAAGAAATCCCAATCCCTCCAAACTACATGCTTTAGGAACCTAAACCTTATCACCACAATAAACAGGACATGCTGGAGGGATAGATTCCTGTCCCAGAGACTTCCCATACTCTGGAACAAGCTATCCATCTATGTCAAGCAAAGTTCCTCGTTGGACTCTTCAATCAAAATCTTGATGAGTGGATGGGAAAAAGGAAATACACCCCAGGGATCACTTCTTTGACTCTGCTTGATAGGGGCACAGGAAAATAACTTCCTTGGCTGGCAAAAGCCAGGGATTCTTATTGGCTAGGCTTACTTAGGCCCTTGGGCTTATAGCCTAGTACCTACCTATGAACCTATGCACACAGACACACACACACACACACACACACACACACACACACACACACACACACACACATACCGAATACACTATAATAAGGCCACACACAAACTAGAAACATCATAGAGCATGTGTTCGGGCTGCTCAAGTCATGGTTCAGGTGCCTCAATATATCTGGCGGAGCCCTGCATTACTCTCCAGCCACATGTGCACAGATGTTCACAGTGTGTGCCATACTACACAATATGATTTTTGCAGAAACAGCTGCAGCAAGATCAGCAAAGAGAAAGGATACATAGCCCCCCCACCAGTGCCTAGGTCCCCACAGCCACACCCACAGGAGGACTCGGAGGAGAAACCCATGAGGTTTTCTCAAGAGGCAGACACAGACATCCCCAGTATGCCCTGGCCTTGGCCAAGAGACAACCCATAGCACACCCCCTGACAACCTAGGGTTCTAGGGACTGACACCTCACTCCAATTCACATACATATATTAAAATTTATGCCAGGCAACTCACACAACCTGTACCTAACCATGTAGTGGCTGTGTACTGCGTGCATCAGACAGAGTCAGCCCTGAATTGCAGTTCTCTCAACTGCTGCATTTGCAAATGAAGTCACTTTCCTATACAACACATGTACGGGGTACCAGACTATGGTAGCATATGTATGGACCTGCAGGATTTATGCAAGGGAATAGAGTGGGCTGCTGGGCAACTTACAGAGATCTAACAGCCACTTGGTGGGACAACAGGTATTCTGTCCAATACTGAGTGCCCCATAATATTCATTAGGCCACATGGCTGGAAAGTGTCTATATTAACACATCGAACTCACAGTTGTCCGAATGTTGTAATATCGAACCCATATGTTCGAACTATGACAATAGCAAAGCCACGGAACACCAATTTTTTTTTCCAGGGGAAAAAATCGGTGGGCCATTTTTGTGGCTTTGCTATTTCCTCCACTGTGGTGCAATCTCAGAGTTGGTATATTTAAGTAGGGGGTATGGGGGCAAAGCCCCCCACATTATTTTAAGTTTAAAGTGTACGTGTTTTTTTGTTTTTTTTTTGTATCGGAACAGTGATTTTTTTTCCTTGGGGAAAAAATCGCTGTTCTGTGTGTTCGTACTTTTTGGGTTTCAAACTTAATGGTTTGATATTACATCATTCGAACTCCTGTGAGTTCAATGATGTGATATAGACCCAGCTGTAAACCCCGCTGCATTATGCAAGGAAATGCAAAAAAGTTGGGTCATAAGACAAACGCACAACTGTCCATGCCAGAGTCCCCTACCCCCAATACATCAGTGTCCCATACAACTGCAGTAACAGAGTATGTTTGCAAGGATATATCAACAGACCACACATTTCCAGGGCTATGACATACAACCTGGCAACATATTGTATTTCCCACAAAACACAGGAGTCAGTGTATGCCTGTATGCTGTTGTTTGTGTGAGGAAGTAAACCTCTCTTTATGGCAGCTGGAGTGACTCAATGGGTTAAGGACATTAGCATGGGTGATGGTGTTGATAGATCTACAAATTTGTATGTGAGTTACTCGTATGGTCAGAGTCCCACAGACTGTCACAATACCACAATTTAAATAAATAAAACAAGATCCACATCAGCAGAACCAGCAGCAAAGAGTCCAATATTAAGTGTTTTATTAACATCCACTTTTCGTTCAAGAAAACTGAACTTCTTCAGACAAACATCAAAAGGTAACAAATGTAAAAAAAAACTCCTTAAATACACAATTAACAACACATGGTACATCTGAATGGACCAACCATCTGGTTAAAACTCGCTGACATCAATGTGTGGGAAAAAGCTGATCTCAAAGCTTCTTAAAGTGCTACTGCATACAAAAGTCAGGTCTTTACAAATTGTATTTTGAAATCAAACAACTGACCAAAATAAAATGAAAAATTGTCAATGAAAATGTGTCTGAACATAAAATGTTTAAAACCAAGAAAGACAAAACATGATGAATGGAATCGATTTGCTGACAAAAATAAGTAAAACAGAAAAAATAATGAGTCATAAATGAAGAATAAAAATGAAAAATAATAAAATTACCTCTGCATACTTCTGAGTTTCAAAATGCAAGCTAAACTTACAATATCACAATTTGTTACTGCAAGAAAGCTGAACAAAGCCAGAGAAAAATGGGGGGGCAAGGGCCAAACCTATAGACAAACATTATACATGCTCTGAGTGACCTAGAACATGGCTAGTATAACAGCAGGTTGCAAAAGGTCAGATTAGCTGCAGGATGTAAAGGCCATCACTTAACTGTGTCAGCACTTACAGCAATTCAGTGGACTTCATTTTATACTGTATTACTAGAAAACCACAACTGCATGAGGAACTAAGCGGACATACGGGGCGGAATGCTGGAGATTCTGCAAAAACATGTACAGTGAGAGGTATGAAGACTGTCACCCTGTGTGTGGTGCTACATCACGTACCCCAGTCACATCATACCTCCCAGCTTCTTAGAGCAGGATATCTGGACAAACCACAAATACTAGTGGGACAAAGGCCCAAATATAAGGACAAGTATCAACTATTGCCCAGACCAATTTAGATGGTTGATAGTATAACTGCTCATGCAGTAGCATGAATCTCCTCATGTGTATGGAGTCAGACACTCAAAAATATGAAGCAAACCTCTGAATTGTCTACTACAATCTGTACAGTTGATAGGTATGAGTCACATATTACATTCAGCAAACAGCAGCATAATGCCTTGGACAAAATATCAGGGAGGTGCTGGACTGTGGAAACAGGTGCAGCAACCTATGGTCTGCAGCACAAAAAATCCAGACTGGAGTACAGGTAAGTCTGTCCTGGAGTCACCCTTTAAGTACTGACAGTCACACTGGGCATGCTTCCATACTTAGTTAACTTGAGCCCATGTCTGTTGCCTCCTCTGCCCAAAGAACAGCTATGTGGGAATATGTGTTTGCTTACAGAGAGCTATGTATGTCTCCCCCAATCCCCTCACAAATACTTACCCTATCTATCAGTATGTGGCATATATATATATATATATATATATATATATATATATATATATATATATATATATATATATATATGTGTTAACAAGATATATATATATATATATATATATACACACACACACACACACACACACACACACACACACACACACACACACACACACACACATATATATATATATATGTGTGTGTGTGTGTGTGTGTGTGTGTGTGTGTGTGTGTGTGTGTGTGTGTGATTCTCCCATTTGCATCCCATTATATGAGGACATCTGTTACATACCTGGTGGAGTGAAGTAATCCTTTCTTGAAGTGCTCCTCTGCAAATAGCTTCCAAATCCATTGTATGTGTGAGCAAAACATCATACAGACCTGTTCCCATAGGTGGTTGCTTGCATTTTGCAGGTAATGCTCATTACCAGGTAATTGCCAGTGCACCAATCTGTGGCTCAGACTTGTTAACTGCATCCAAAACAGCTGAATTTCACTTTCCTTAGAAAATGATATGAAATCACATTGCACTATTTAAGGCCTTCAAGTAGGCCCAGGTCCCTTTCTTAGTCTTTGGGATGGACATTAGTGAGGTGTGGAGACTACAGCATCACAGAGGGTATTGTCCACTGTTGTAATTTGTGAAGTATGTCCACAGTTTTGCCGGATATGTTTGGCCAGTGTACCATGATATTGTGATCATCTGGCGGTTCAGTGTTAAACACTATGGGTTGAGGTCAGTAAGGAGAGAGAGGTGAGTGTCACATGTCATACCCATCAGAATATGCATGTTAATGCAGTAGTTGCTATTCTATCAGCTCACTATCTTTGTAGGGGCAAACTGTTAAATGTGTCCCTAACACTGGACCTTTGCCCCCCTTACGTATGGTGTTCTCTAGATCTGTTGTTCTAGGGGGTTGTGAGGTATGGTAGGTCTGTAGCAGCTAGCTTAACATACAGCTGTGTATGCTCCAGGCTGCAGCTCCTGCTGCAGCCTAGGACACATGGGGGGACTGTGAGCACTTTGGAGGATGGCAAGCTCTATGTGCAACTGTGGCAGCAGTGGCAGCCCTGTCATTATAGCACAGCCAGGGTAGAGGTAGCCTTTACAGTCTAATCAAGGCATATGCTTAAGGTATACCTGTCATGCAACAATGGAACAATGTCAATAACAGAGTAGTAGGCAACATATAGTTAGGCTATACAAATATGTGAGTGTATCCATACTTGCAGGCCTTTGACTTGCAAAATTGGGTAGCAATTAATTCAGTAGAAGTAACCTATGGGGATTAAAAGTGCAAGACTCAGTCATTACTTGCTGTCTTCACAACAATGTAATTGACGTGCAACACACTGGATTTGAACTTAAGACTGTGTGTGGCAAAATGCTCTTTATGCAAGGCATTTAATAGACTGGGAACTTGAGTTAGGGCTGGAGCAGTTGTATTTGCCAGATAAATGTGCAGACATACAGGCTTTAACATATGTTTTCTGCAGCCATCATTATGTGCATGGCTATTAAAGGTAGTTGTTCTGCAGCAGGGTCACAGCTGAACATATGTACTGTACCATGGATGCCTTAGGAGGTGTGTTTAAATATGTTGCAGATAAAAGGCAACATTAACTGCTATCACAGGCCTAACATACTGCCATTATTAGTTATTTTGCTGTCTATTGGTGTATTTTTGCATAAGAGTCAGAGGGTAGACTCCCATTTTCCACATTAGGTTGCTTTCAGTCTGTCAGTAGCAATCAGTATGTATTACTGGAAACACCTGTTTTACTTGAGATCTATGTATCCCACTGGTTTAGAGCAGTAGGCTATAGTTAACAAGGGTCTGGGTTCAAGACATGGCAGGGATGATTATTTTGTAGATGTGCCTAACACTGTGAGAAACACATACGATCATTAAGGCACATTAAAGCACTTTTAAGTGGGATTGTGCAACATGCTCCATGCAAACAGTGGTGAAATGGGGGTAAGCAGGAAGAAAATCATACTGAAAAACTGTTAGGGATGTGCAGGATGGGTGTTGGAAAGAGCCATAGCTTTCCATTTTTTGTACAGCAACAACTGTGCATTTTGACAGGTTTTGTGGATGAACCCCAGAGAGAGAGAGGTGAGGACAATATAAATGTGTTGTCAAGCCACTTGGACCAAATTAGTTGCTTCCAGAGGATGCATGTGTGAAATGGAGAGCTAGCTATGGGGGTGTTATTTTTTTGTGGGACAGGTGCCCAATTTATTTATTTATTTATTTATTATTTTACATTTGTTGACTGTGCTAGTCTAGCTGGATATATGTCCATTTTCAGTAGAGGCCCGGGGAGAAAAAACTCCAAGCATGAACAGTGACAAAGTTAAAAATATAAAAAGACATAATAAAGCAAATACAGAGGCAGCATTGTTCAAAGAAAAATTAAGAATTATAAACAATAAAAATTTTAGTAAAAAACTATACTAATCAATATACTACACATATGAGAAGGTATGAGCAAGAGTCAGTTAAGAGAAAATAAGTTATATTTTATCTTCATATTATGAAGAAAAGGGTAATAGCTAGATTTGAAGGCATAGGTTAGAGGGGTAGAAAGGAAGGGGAAAAAGATATCAGTCTGGTTTAGCACATGAACAGAGCCAATGAGTTTGAGATGTTCTTTAAGATGTTCTTTAATTTTTTTTTTTTTTTACAAGAAGAGTGGAATGTTAGGAAAAGGATGTTGTAGGTACATGTGGGGAGGTACGTTTAGTAAGAGATGATGCAACTGCAGACAGACAAGACAGACAAGACAGCATACAAGTGTGGTATGTGACACATGAGGGGGTAAACACCTTGGATGGGAAGGGTGTTGTGGAATCTGAGATGCATGTGCCTCCAGGTGGCAGCAGTGTCACTAAGAGTTCCACCCATGGGCAGTCAACATTGCTCCTACACTGCTCCAAAGGTGGCTGTGCTGGAGGCTGGGTGCCAAGGCCACCAGGCATCACCAGGTTGTCAAGTCTACCCTCAAACTGGCACAAGCATTGTTCATAGCTCCTATGAACAATCTTGTGCACCATGTCCGATAGTTGATCTTGGGTGACTACCGCCCCTTTGCCAGGAGGGATGGGCCCTGTCCCCTGAGCTGGTTCCACACAAAGGTGGTGCAGGGCCTGCAGAGGGGACACCACCAACCTGGGTCCCAGATGAACTGGTACCTTGTGCCATGGTCAGCTGTGGTTGAGTAGGCAGATCAGCAAGAACCAGCCTACCCTGTTGTGCTGTGGTGATAGAGGTATAGCAATGTGTATAGGTTGGTTATGAACAAAACATTTTGCTAGTAATAACAGCATGCCAGTAAATTGGAAATAACCCAAACATATTTCAATGCATATTACATGGAACACAACAATAAATAACATAACAGTCAGTATATTAACAGCATGCCAGTAACAATTACGGCATAAGGCCAACAAAATAGGTAATTCAACAAGATATGTTAATATGCAACCATTGTAATACATAACAGTAATAAAACACATGCCCCAAAATAAAGTTTATAGAAGAACATGTGTTAATAGTAAATCATAACGAATAAATAACAATAATAAATGTATATGAAGATAAGGGGTGGGGAGAGAGAGAAATACAGTCCATTAATATCATTATAAGCTATATAATTAACAGTACTACTATCTACTCTACAGGTATGACCTTTCTTTATGTGTAAAAGTGCCCTATAGCTGCTGTAGCATGTAAACACCTCTCAAGCTATCTGCATGGGACAGTATGGGCCAAGCAGTAACACCTGCAGGTACACAACTACAAAGTATACTTGAACATCAGGTGGACCTATATAACCACCAAGATGTACTGTGGGCTGATGCAGTGTTACATTGCTATTGACATAATCATGTTGATGATAAATCTGTGGCAGAGGGATTACACAACAGTAATTACATTCCATGACAGCGTAACACTTGAGAGACATGTATGTGTACTGTACAGAGAATAAAGAACTATCATACCTTGCTTGTCAGGCATGGGGATATAACCCAGTAGCAGTGACTGCAGAGGACATGTGCATCAGATGTATTAACTGACTGCAGCAACCTTTAGCAGACACTCCAGGCATACAGCCATACCATGACTACACATTTTATTTATTTTATTTTATTTTATTAAAACATGTATGTATTTATTTTATGCAGTATTATCATATTCCTGGCAATGATTTTAACAGTCTGTGGCATCTGAACACACAAATTATTTACTCATAATATGGGCTACCTCACCATTTACCTGTAGATCCTGTGGAGAGAAAATCTGTCATCATTATGTAACTAATTCAGTAATATTTATTACTACATAGCACTGGATTCGAACCCTGGTCTGTGTGTGGCAAAATGTAGCTCATATAGAGCATTTAACAAACTGAGTTACTGACTCACTGCTGATTACTGACTATTTGCCTAGACCTCACCTGGAAATAAAATATGACCTGGTAATAGTACTACAGTTTTATATTAGACTGCAGTGACAGTTGAACACACATGCATGAAATTCATGCACGATGGAGATACTAGGCAACCTATACATTACTACATAGAATGCAGGTATACACAATATATTCTTAGTGGGTGGAAATATCTGTGTGAAGTCCACAAACCATATCAGATTATTGGGTTAGCTACCTCAACCATATACAGTTGCAGACAGTTTATTTGCAGTCTACAGCTATTACACTGTTATACTTGCCTGCAGCACCATACCTCAGAACCTGAATGCATATAGCTGAAATGCAATGGTTAAAACAAGACAATCCTGATATACACAATATACTTTGGGTGTTATTGCTATTGCTTCATATGCTATTGCAGAACAGGTGTCATAATTTATTGTAATACAGCTCTGAATCTGCAGTTATTGCAAAACACTCTTTATTAGAGATACCTTGAGACATGCACTGGTATCATTTCATAAATTTATTGCAGAACAGTTATCTTAATCGATTTCATGCAAAACATCCCTAATTCCACACATATTGCACAACACAGCTTTATTACAGGTACCTTCATGCAATTGCTGTATAGTTTCGAGTTTTTATTGCACAACAGTTGATGTAATGCAGTTGTTGCAGTACAGCTGTAATTCCACAATTATTGCCGTAAAAACTTTATTTCATTTACTTTATCAGGGTTAATGCTTTAGCCTTCCCTGCTTATTGCACTACAGTTGGTAGTAGTCACTTATTGCAGTACAAGTCTACATCCACATTCATTGCTATACAATCTTTGCTGTATATACCTATTGGCAGTTAATGCTTTACTTATTTGACTGTAGATTGCAATGTGCATCTGTACTCACCACACTCATGGGGCAACCTGGCAAAGAACCTGCCATGTGCTTCAACATTGCTCTCTCCTCTGCAGCTGAAGGGAGAGTAGCACACCATTATGCATACCTGTCTATCAAACATTCAGATTAGGTATTGGTGAAACAATGGAAACAGTGCTTATAAAATTGTGGAGCATTCCCTGCCCAAGCATCTTGGACCCAGGTGGCCAAAAGATACCCCTTCCAATGCTTCAGGTCATCATAGTGGTGATGGACCTGTTCATCTGTGTAGGATATACCCATTTCACTGGTAAGCTCATGTGCCAGCCGGTCTCAGGCCTCCACATTGCACTCTGAGTCTTGGAACCCTTTCTGCAGCAGCCAGTCATCATGGTTTTTCACCAGGAGTCCAACTATGACCCGGACTCCTGAATGCCCCACCACTGTGCCTGAAAGTGGGCACCCTTTCCAATGCAAGCCATAGTTACTGCACAGTTCAAGCTCCAACTGGTTATGCTGTATTCCCACCATTGCTCTTAATATAGCCTGTTTTCCCACCCTTTAACACAACTGGGTAATATTTAAAAATGCAGTGTGTCGCTTAGCACCACACAAACCAGTGCAGCTGAAATGAGCAGTGCTTAAACTGGCCATGCTTAGCAGTGCTCAGCAGTGTGCAAACCAGCTAAGCACAGCCAAGCAGTGCCTAAACATATATTTTTAAGCTGTGCTTAGTATGGCTTAGCAGGTCTTAGCAGAGCTTAGCTGAGCACAGCAGATCATGATTTAAAAATAATGAGCATAATTTGTATTTGGAAAATAAATGCTTAATTTCCCTTCTATGTATTTAAACCCTACACCTACTACATATAAGGCTTCAACTCTACCCATTTGGCTAAGTGGATGCGTGGAATTCTGCTTTGCTTTTACATATACCTCTGAGCTACATTTAAGCACTGCTGAGTACTGCTCTGCACAAATACACTCAGCTATGCTTAAACTTGACCTTTTCATACATAATTAAATACATCCAGTTTCTATTTTTAGGATGTCTGGCATGTGTCACTTGTTGCACTCTATGCTGCAGTTGGCAAATCTGCTTTTTATATAACAAAAATATTAAATTATATTGTTGTAATGTGGTTAGACAGTGCAGGGAGTGTGTTGCTCATCTGTGGGCACAGTTATCACCCCACTCCCTACATTGATTCAGTAACCATATTCCATGGCTCTCCTTCAGCAATCCATCATTATTAATATCCATGGTGTGCTGCCAAGAGGGAACTGTGTACAAGGACATGGTAACAGTCTGTGAAGGCTCTACACAGTGCAAACATGAATATTATTAAATCCTGGGGTGCATCTTTGAATCTGGATATCATACCATTAGATATAAGCTGTGCAATGAAAAGGATCTTCCTTACAATAGTGGATATGTGGTGACTGAAGGATAGCTCATTGTCAAAGAGGTTCTCAGATTTCTAACTGCAGTCTCATTTTTTAGAGGAGTATTGTCAATGTTATAGTTTTAAGGGGAGTCATGCTTGTGAAGCATACGATTCGAAATTTTTTGGCATTAAGTTTTATTTCACAGTTTTGACACCAACTGCCTCTTTGAGACAAGCCCTCTTATAGGATCCTGGTGTTCTCTGGAGAGTTTACAATAGCATCAGCTTTGTGGTCAACAACAAACCCTTAACAATAGCATTGACATCAAGAAGTAAATGCTAAAGGGAATGGCTAAAGGATCTAAATGTGGGGCACTTTACAAGTGACTTTTTTTTGGAGGAGGTAGAGCCTCCCACCCTTTCTTCTTGGGTTCCATTTGATAGCCAGTTTGTTAATCAATGAATTATGATGGGGCTAACATTTGGCTGGGAGAGTTTATCTAAGATGCTTGAGTATGGGATGGTTTTGAATGCATTTGTAAGGTCGAGATACGTGGTGGGTAATGATTTGCCCTCATCTATTGCCTCAGTAACTTTTTTAAATAAATTGCCCAGGTTAAGTAAGTTGCACCTGCCCTTGATGAATATGAATTGGTTTGGGTCAAGAGTCTATAGGTTACCTGCATTCCAATTGATTAGTCTTATAATGTTCCTTTTCATAGCCTTACAGATGAGATTGGCCAAACTTATGGGTCTACAATTACATGGGTCCTTTGAAGCTTCACCTTTCTGCAAGGGAATGACTAATGCTGTCCTCCATTCATCTTGCACACAGCCTTTTTTGAGGCTAATACTAAGCTAGCTGCCAGACAGACAATTGAAAAATGAAAGAATCTGTATTATCAGTGCATAGTAGGCACAGAAATACATTATATCATTGGGGATGAAGAAAAAACATCAAATAATTTAAAAGTGGTGGAAACTGTTTTTTTTTTGAATGGTTTGGTAAGAATAATGGGGAAGAGAAGAAAATAAAGACTTAGGCAGGGACTATTACAACTCAAAAGTTAAAGGAGAACTGCACCCACAGACTCAAAAAAAACATGTTTATTTCATCATGGTTTGGTGTTTTACACTTTTACACACTTTAACACCACTCTGGGACTATTTACAGGTTTTTAAATATTTTTATACATAATTTCTGAGTCTGACTACATGGGGTCTGGCATCTTGAAGTAATTCTGACTGTTTAGTCTGCCTGTAGGTATCCCACAATACAGTGCTTGTCTGTAAAAAATTACATCACACGGGCCTCTTTCTTTCTAAAGCTCCTGTCACTGCATTGATTTTACATGCATACACTGCTGTCTTTCAGTCAGTTAATTTTAAGTTACATTTCATGCCGTTCAATGACTACTTAAAACACAAACAGTGCAAATGGCATAGAACAGGCTTTCAACATGCTTTTTATTGCTGCTTCTTTTTAGAATGGCTAAACTGCATTTTTTTGTGAAGCCTGAATTGTACTACTTTGACTCATCTCCCATTCCCCTTCACACCTAACTTCACTAGCTGTCAAAGTACCAAGGGTAATTTGAGCTGTTACCTGCTGTGATTGACAGCTCACAGCAGGAGACTTGACTCATGTGCTGTTTCCTTGTTCTAGCCTTTACTTTCTCTATGGGTAGGGGAAGGACCACAGAGACGTGACATCATAGCATGAGTGGTTTCTCGGATGGTCGTGGTGTTGTCAGTTTGGGGAAGGAATTGGCCAGAAAATTACCTGCAGTCAGTGGCCTTGATAACATCAATGAATTGGAGACTGCAGCAGGCTTTTCCAGGGTGGAATAAAAGTTTTTTGAAGGTGAAACCACCACAGTATAGTAAGGTGATCTTCTAATTGACAGAAATAGTCAATTTAAAATATTTTAAATGCTGTATTGCTGCTTATACATAGCAGGGACAGTAAATGGGGAGAAAAAGGACAGAGAAGTTGAGCATTTAATAATAGAATCCCATTGTTGTCCTTTAATTTTATTCAAGGTATTTTATAGATTGTAAGAAGATCACTTAAGGATGAAGGATTTTTAAAACATTTTGTTGGAATGGTGGAAGTTTCTAAAAATAATGAATAGAGTCATTAGTGGAACACTGAATAAGGAAGGTAAAATGGTGCATGAGTGCTTAAGATTACATACGGAGACATAAAAAGAAGAATAATTGAATAGTAGGAAGGCGGCAAAGCAATTATTTGCAGCTGTGAAAGATCAAATATACTGACAAACAATGATTTACTTGTTATAGAAATAGGAACAAGTCTGACCTTCACTGTGTGAACAAATTAAATGTGTTCAGTAGTATATAAAAAGTTAATAAAGAAGATTAAGAAGCAGAAGAAATAAGACAACTGAAGTCAACAGAGAATACTTGAGAGAAAAGTTTGGAAATGGAAATATTGGAAGGGAGAGAAGAAGAGGAGAAAATGGAGAAAGTTATTAGTACATAATTAAACTAAGCATTTATAAAAGACAGCAAGGATAGCATTCTAGTAATAAATGTTTGGAATATTGCTTTTATAAAAAACTAGAACTTCAAGAGAACCATTAAAGAGTAGAGTTTGTTTTAATGAATCAATGTACAAAAAATAAAGAGAGTTAAGAAACATTGCATATAACATGGATAAAATATTGGGACAGAACTGTGATGAGAGATGGTTGCAACTTTGGAGGCCAATATCTTTGGTTGGGGCTAAATGCTATGAAGTAGGATAGTACAAAAAAGGCTGAAAAGGAAAGTTTGGGTAAATTGAATAATAAGTAAAAAGAAATGCAGTAGATGTATTTGAATAATACAGAAAGATACGTGGTTAGTCTTGACCTTGAAAAATCATTTGATTTTATAGACTATGTAAGTTTAATAAACACAAATAAAGAAATAAAAGTTAATAAAGGATATAAGGATTTCACACTGCAGATACATAAGCAGTCAATTGTTAAAAATAGTTAATGGGAGTCTGAGAAAAGAATATTAAAAACAAAATGGCATTAAGTAGGATGCTTCATTTGTCTGTTGCATCGATAAAATGGTAAAATTAAAAAGCTAAATTCAAAAGTGTGTTGGAGGATTTATGGGGAAATTAGTATACCATTTTTTTATGTTTATGCTGATGATATGGTGGTCATTGAGAGACTGAAAGAAAGTTTAGAGAAACTGATAGTTGGAATTTGAGACAAAGTGAAAAGCCTGGATTAAGACTCAATGCAGAGAAAAGACAAGATTTGGAGGCAAAATGAATGATGACAAGCACAGAAATAATTAAATAAGAAAAAACTAGAAATATAAGCAGAAATGTTTGGAAAAATCAAGGAAATAAGGACTAGAAGAAAATAAAGATGAAGCAGTTAGAATGTTGGAAACAGCATAGTCACATTGAAAAAAAGGGCTGATTATAAAACCTTTTTGTTAGGAACAGTATATTACATAGCAAGTGTGTATATTCATCTTGAGACTAACAAAAAAGTGATGAGCATGCAGTTTAGAATGTGGGTTTTCATTTTTAAATCCAATGAAAATAGGAACATTGTATTAAAAAATGCAATAGAGGGTTAAGTATGAGCTAGTATATGTGTTTTATAGAATTATGGTCTAACTTACTTCTCAAGATATCAAAATATGCAAATACCAAGCTAGGAAAATTAGTTGCAATTAATAAAGATGTAATGTGCGTGTGTGTGTGTGTGTGTGTGTGTGTTTGTGTGTGTCTGTGTGTGTGTGTGTGTGTGTGTGTGTGTGTGTGTCTGTGAGAAAATTTAAAAACAAAAAATAGAAAAACTGAATAATAAGGGAACTCAATGACTGAAATAATGGAGAATACCCTTTACATGCAAAAGGATGAATATGATAATGTCATATTAAAAGTGCAAGTACACAATGCAGAATTTGCATGGGATCAGCATGGAGAAAGAAAACAAACTGTATACAAACAAGGATGAAGTGAATTAACAAACATGTAATCTGTGTGATTTTCTTCTGGAGATTGTAATATTAGAAGATTCCATTCAAAACAAATGTAAATTCTAAAGCTTTGGAAGAAAGAAATTATAAAGAATGCACAAAGAGATAACATTATATTATTTCAAAAGGTACAACAATAAGTAAATTATGGAGTAAATGGATACAAAATTGAGTTGAAACTAAGTAGTATGAATGTGAATGTAAATGCAGATAATGAGATGAGTAAAAAATTATGAAATGTTGTGAAAATTATGAACACAGAAGGTGGGTCTTCTGTTGTATGATAAAGTATGGAATTTTAGGTAAACAGCAATGGATCTGAACAGAGATGATCCAGCACCAAATGACCTAGGCAATCAACTTGGGCCCACTGCCTGTGAAGGGTCCAGAAGGCAGGGGACTGTCACATTTTTTTAATTAAAATATATATATATATATATATATATATATATATATATATATATATATATATATATATATATATATATATATATATGTGTGTGTGTGGTGTGTTTTAAGGGTGTTCTTTAAGAATTTCCTCTGCATTGTTATTGCACACACCTGTTGTGTCCATGTATCCCTGTGTGCAATACTTTGGTTGCATGTGTCATCATTGCACAGACCTGTTGCTTGCTTTGTTCATTCCCCGTGTGGAATTTAAATACAAGAAGATGTTCCTATGTTGCTTCCACAGAATGCATTTGCTACCTGGACCTAACCCAATTATTCCATGGCTCAGTCACACAAAGTTAATGTGTGTGTGTGTGTGTGTGTGTGTGCGTGCGTGCGTGCGTGCGTGCGTGTGTGTGTGTGTGTGTGTGTGTGTGTGTGTGTGTTTGTATGTGTTCATGTATGTATATGTATAAGATGCCCTATTAGGGATGGCATGTTAGTTAATTTGCTTAGGCTCAAACTCTGTATCTTAATTACAGGAGAAAGCATGAATCATCCACACCAAGTACTAAGCTGTTAAAAACTCTGAGTTTCAGTGTATTTTCAAGTAATTGTGTTTCACTGTATTTTCAAGGAACTGTGAGCTTTAATGTATTCTCAAGGAATTACGAGCTTCAAGGGAAGTTCACTGCTGCTCATACTAAGTCTGTTTGCATGTGCAACTGTTTTGTTTAGCAAATGGCCATCACCATTGTGCTATATTGGTAGTAGCACAACAGGTAGCATACTTGCTTTTGATGCAGAAGGCTGTAGGTTTGAATGTAGATGGATAGCTGGTGCTATATTGTACTTTAAAGGAGGGGATGCTGCAGTCCTGACCATGTTCTCCCTTGGATGAGATGCCTAGTATCTATGAACCTGTGTCAGCTTGCCATCCATTACGTATTGCAATATTACCAGCTTTCCATTTTTTTAATGTAACATAAGCAGTTTATTCTTCAAAGAAAGCAGGCACAGAATTTGAAGATGACACACTAAAATATAAAGTTGTTTGCTGGCAGCAACCTCTTCATTAGTTACAGGTCTCTTTAATGTAGAATTATTCAGATGACTTTTATTTCTGCAGAGATTGTGCTTATTGACTTATACTGGTGGAATGTAATGACAGAAGTCTAAGTGGCCGTTTATGGTTGAAATGTTCTGAATTGGACAGTTTTGTCATTATTGGTTGAAACATTTTTCCCAGGATTCAATAAAATCTGTATAGGCTCCATGTAGAGCCTACATGGAATGTATCCATGTACACTGCCACAGTTCCCCTCAGCAGCGCACCATGCATATTAATCATGGCATGCTTCTGAAGGAGATCACAGTAACACTGATATTGAATCCGTGCAAGCAGGAGTGTAGAGGCTGTCTTGTACTTGTGGTCTGTCCAGGAAAATCCTGAGCAAATGGTAAGCACAGGACAATAATCATTGTAATGTACTCTACTATTCTACAAATATTTTTTTCTTTTTTTTTTTTTTTTTTGCTGGTGCGGCACTATGTTTAGTGATGCCGAGCTGCTCTTCAACATACACAGCTGACACCTGCCATATATCTAAAAATAAAAGCTGGATGTAACCATTTTTTTCTTTTTTTTTTTTTTTTACTGCCTGTTTGCATGGTGTGCTGCAGTGCTTAGCAGTGCTAACAGGTACCTTAGTAGTATATATGAAGGTATACAGGTTCTCTCACTATCCAAGTGGCTAGGTAGGATGAGTCATGACCTACAGTATAGTAAGTCTCGGGTTTGAATCCTGAGCAGTCATACCTTTTTACATTTATTTGTGAAAATGTGTGAAGTGACTGAAATGTCAGTTTAATTAAAGAAAATATTAAATTTAGGAATGCTGCATGATGCTAAGCACAGCTTAAACATGGTCAACGGTCCTGTTTGCGAATTGCTAAGCTCTGCTTAAACATGGTTATGTGAGTTTGCACGAAGCTCAGCTTTGGTAAATCAGTTTGAGGGATGGTAAGCAATGTGTAGCTTTTTTGAAAGTTACAGTATGATGTGTAAAGGCCAATAGGCAGGAATTTCACACTATTCATTGGAGTCTTTACTTGGCTGTCAGTATGCCTGGTGGTGTTAGAGAGGGAACACACTTTCGGGTGGGGTGTGCAGAGGTCTGGAGTGTTTGTTGGACTCCTGTTGAAAAACTATGAACTCCAGTTGCTGCAGGGTGATTACCAGGGCTCAGAATGTAAGGCTGAGGCCTGGGATCATTTGGCTAGGGAACTTACCATTGCTATTGGTATCCCCCGCACTGGTAAGTAGTGTCATCACCACTATGATGACTTGAAGCACAGAAAAGAGTGGAACCTTGGACACCTGAGTCAAAGAAGCTCAAGCTAGGAAGACCCTACAAATATGTAAGTATATTTGGCTTTACTTTAGAAATGTTCAAGCTGAATCTGTGCAAAACTGGCATGCATAATGGTTTGCTTCTCTTACAACAGCTGCAGAAGTGAGGACTCGCAATGTCCAGTTCTATGCAGGGCATCTGGTCAGGATGAGGTGTGAGTGTGGTGAGTAGGGAAACATCAAAGTAATAGCCTAATGCATAACATACTTTCAAAATAAATTATTTACAGACTTTGCAGTCAGTCAGGTATGACATACCTGAGAAATGTAACATGTTTAGTAATGTGTCACTGCCTACCTGAAATGGTAAAGCATGTTAAATCAAGTAAGCATGCATTACTGTGTGATATAGCTTCCAGACATCAGTTGATGTTGGGGTCTAACCAGATTAACAGTCACTGTTCTGCTTTGCACATTCTGTGAAACATGCTGTAGGTTGTTCTCAAGTAATGACGAGGGTATATAGTTATGTCTTAGAAGTCTGACTCAGCTATCCATGCTGTACATACCAGACTTGAAAAAACAGTAATCAATAAATCCTAAAGGGTGATGGTGCCATGATATGCACTGTTTTCAAACAAATAAATGTTCGCAATTCTTTTAGTTACTGCATATGTGTTGTAATCTGACAGCAGTCAACTGTAAAAAGTAAATGAATATAGACTGCAGAAAAAAACTGTTTGATAAATGTAGTGCAATACCCACAGTAAGGTGCAAGTCTGTGTTATAGACATTTTTGTTAAATATAGCTGTATATTCCTCCCACTCCTGGAACAAGGTGCATGGGTAAGGTAGCTGACTTTCTTGGCAGATATTCATGTGTGTAAGTGCCAGATTTTAAGGAACATTATAAATAAAGTTTAAAGCAGGATTGTGCTTTGATAAGTACTCTGTTCAAATAAGTGTGCAGTATAGCAGTATTCACTGCATGCATGTTCTAATCTGACACCAGTCAACTGTAAAAAGTAAATGAATAAAGATTGCAGAAAAAAAAACTGCCTGATAAATGTAGTCCAATACCTACAGTAAGGTGCAAGTCTGTGTTATGGCCATTTTTTGGCAAATAGTGCTGTATATTTCTCCCACTCCAGAAATAAGGTATATGGGTAAGATGGCTGACATTCTTGGCAGATATCCATGTGTATAAGTGCCAGATTATAAGGAACATTATCAATAAAGTTTAAAACGGGATTGTGCCTTTTTAAATCACCGTTCCAAATAAGTATGAAGTAGTCCTGTATGCACTGCATCTCTCTTCTAATCTTACAGTAGTCAACTGTTAAATTAAGTGCACATTCTCTCTGGAGTCACAGCTTGTGGGTTCTAATCCGATGGCAGCCAACCAAGGAATCATCGGCTATCTAGTATACTTAGTGTACATGAGCATACCTCTCAACCTTCATGTTTTTTTAGAATATAATGACTAATTCCCCATATGTCTGGTCCTTGATTAGCTGTTAAATGACATTACTTGGAATGCAATTTATTGGCAAATCTGTTATCAAAACACCTTGCTACTAATGTATGACCAACTATGTACAATACTTCCCTGTAGTGGTGCCTCTGTACCACCATGTGTTAGAGCTTGGCCCATACTGTCTCATGCTAACAGGTTGAGAGCTATGTACATGCAGAATCATTTATACTTTAGTTGCATTCACTGTACTCATAATGTTAATTGTATATATGTAGAAGTATGTAGTAGTAGTCTGTGTAGTTATATTCCCTGCAAAGTTACTAATGGTATTTTTCTCTCTCTCTCACTCCAACCTTTCTCTTCTTTGATTTATTAATGTTGTTTATTATTATGATTTCATACTAATATATATTTTTGTAACAATGTCTTATGTTGGCCTTATGTATAATTTCATATTGGTTTGCTGTTATAATAATTTTACTAACCATACTTATTGCTATTTTCCTTATTATAATCCATAATATTTTGTTTGATTAATCATTATTATGTTCTATAATGTTAATACTAACATCTGTTTGGTTATGTTTATTCTTACCTTATGTTTATATTTATTTTCTACAATGCAACAAGGTAGGTTGGCTCTTGGCGATACACCTACCTTGGCTCCCCAGGCTGTGGAACCGGGGCCCAGCACATCTGGGCCACAGCTTGTTGGTGCCTCCTTTGCTGCCCCTGCATTACGTGTGGCATTGGGTAGTTCTGCCCCACAGGCTGGAGCTGGGCCTCCCTCTGGGAACAGAGGTGGAGTGGGTGCTTTTGTCAGCCATGAGGAACTGCCAGGTATGGTGCATGGGTTGCTGTGCTGAACTGTCGGTGCACACCTACAGCGGATGGACAACATGCTGTCCATTCTGGTGGGATAGCCTCACCCTGGATGCCAGCATCCATCATTGCCATCATAGTGGCAGTGAAGGGGCAGTGCTGACAGTCCAGTGGGTGAGGACTTGAGTGATACTGCTGCTGTGTGTAATGCTCATGGGACTGGGATTCCACAATTCCCTCCCCATCCAAGGTGTTCACTCCCTCTTGTGTCACACACCAACCCTGTCTGCTGTCTTGTTTGTCTGCAAAAGCTTCCTCACCTACCCAACTTACCTCCCCCATACATACCTATGTCCCTTCCGCAACATTCTACTCTCACCTTAAATGGGCACCTGTTTCAAAAAAAAATGTCCCTTACATAACTCTCCATTTCACACACATGTCCACTGAACACACTTAATTTGGTCTAATTGGCATGACAATGCACTGCTGTTGTCCTCACCCCTCACTTTGGGGGTGACTGTCCAAATTCAGCTAAAAAAATCTGTTAAAATTCACAGTTGTTGCTGTACAAGAGATGGATAGCTATGGTTCTGTTCTATACCCTTCCTGCACATACTTACCTGCCTTTCACTATGTTTTCCCCCTGCTTGCTCCCCATTTCATCACTGTCCTATCTCCCTATGTTTGTTTTCTTTAAAGATTTTTTTGTGCCTCGCCACATCGCTTAGTTATGCTAAATAGCACTAAATTGATATATGTGTTAGAAAAGACATTAATCACATTCAAAAAATACACCAGCACCCTATATCAAATCCAGGACCATTGTACCTGCATAACAGTGGATGAACCCACTACACCACACAGCACAGCTGTTAATGAACACAGGTGTTTTAATCAAAACATAGTAGTGCTCAAGTTCCTTTCGTTAAGCGTATTTAAACAATGCTGCACATCACACCCCACCAAGCAAATCATCTAAAAGAGTATGAGAAGTATAGTAGTGTAATTGGGACTTTAGTACAGAAATACATCAGTATATAACCATACACATGAGAATAGATGTAAGTGAGGTGTCTAATAGCAGGTAACCCTGCAATTCCATGTACAACATGTAAAAATATGCTTGCTAAAACATTAATGGAAAAATACAATTTTAAATGGGACTATGGTAGTAGAAGACAGCACTGTAAAGGCATACACATAATAATACATGCAAGTGAGGTAAATAGCAGATAACTGTGGAATGGCATCTACAACATGTAAAAATACACTAGCTGTAATAGGGACTCAGTAGCTCAGTTTGTGAAATGCAGTGAAAACATTAGTTTTTTGTACACATGGTCCTGGGTTCATCTACAGCTGCATCTAGCACTGAAAATACATTTATGTGGACATCAACATTATAAGTTGTGATATGTATGTCTGCCTCATTATGTAGTTATCCACCCAAAGTAGTACAGATGGAATGTCTGCTTCTAAATAATACCAAAGACCTACAGTTAGTACCACTCCTACCTACTCCTATGACAACACTAGTAAGTGCAGAGAATGTCAAGTCATGCATTGGTAGGAATTCCCAGGGGATTTCGCAGTGTGTACAGAAATTGTGGCCCAGTAATATCAGACTGCACCCCACAATGATATGCTAGTGATACTACAGACAACCACAGCTGCACAAGTAACATACACATATGGAGGTTGTGCTAGATGCAAGGGTTGCTAGCACACATGTAACAGGGGACTGCAATGACAAAACACATGACCTGGCCATTGCCCAACTGCATGAAATAATGGTTAATGGACCCCCTACATTTTCTAGGACACATAAAGCATATTGTCTGTTATTCAGGTAGTGATACCCTTGACTAACATACTTACCTAATACACATCACCTAACTTCATGTGGGTTGGGCTCCCTCCATCTGGCTCTGCCTATACAACATGGCAGCCACAGGCCCCACACTTACTCTTAAGTCTTGTTCACCTGCAAAGTGTTGACCCTCTCTGCCTATGCCTATTGTCTGCAGCATCAGCTTCAGTCTGTGGCACACACATCTGGATGTAAGTAGCTGCTACAGGCATTCTCTTTGCGATGACATACTATCTTTAGCCCAGTAATTTTCACCCCAACATATGAAAAAGATGATGAAAACTACATTGAGCCCTTATAACCTATTCAGTGGTTGCATGAGATTGGTTGATTATACTGCAAATCAGCTGTGTAGGCTGCAATTAGCATTTCTGAAGCACAAATTGGTTCATAGGCAATCACTTGCTAATTAGAACCATGTTAAAAAGGCAAATATCAAGCTAGATGAACCATTGTGTATGAGAATTACCTTGCAGGGTGAACTCCCTGTCACAAAATTAATTTATCTGTAGCTTTCCGCAGAGGAGTATTGTACTCCATCAGGTATGAAACCACTTTTTTTCCAACATAATGCATATGTTTGAATATACTTAGGGGAATGGGGATTACATCCTTAAGCCTTGGTTAGAACTGTACTGATGGAATGTCATTGATCTGCAGATGTGTTACACCTACATAGGAACTAGAGTACAGTAAGGGTAGAAGGCTTTGTGGTAATTAGGTACACTGGTCTCCGGGTGACTTTCCATGATAGCTGTTGTAATAGTACACTGCTATTTGTTTGGCACAGATATTGATATACATTATAAGGGGGTGTTACCCCTAGGGTCCAAACTACAATGGACTCCTGTGTTGGGTGTGTGATCATACATCAGTATCGGTTATTGCACAAACAAGAATAGCTTACTATTGCTACTATCCTACTTCAATCCACACCCTTTGAATATTTGCACACTGCTGAATATGACATGTGTCATCAAGCAGAGAATATCACTAGCAATCCTTTATTGATGTATCGCTACATACTCTAGTCCCATGTATGTGTGCCTGACATGTGTCTCCATTTGCTTGTCTTTCAGGAAATATGTATCCATGACACTGGACCCCATTTACAGACACTGAAAATGACATAATCCTGGAGACATTGCATCAAAACCATCAACTCCTGCTGTCCAGGGGGAGGGCAAACAAAGAACAGCAGGCAGCAATGTGGGCTGACCTGGTCCATGATGTCAATGCTGTCAGTCACCAGAAGAGGACATATGAGCAGGTGTGACTGTGCCACCGATATGATCACCTCTGCATGCAGAAGAGCAGCAGACATGGCCAGGGATCATGGTGTCACTGGTGGAGGCCCTGCAGCCAAACTGCCACTGTCAGTCACTGAGGAATTCCTGGCAAATCTAGAAACACAGTATAGCTCCCCAGGCATCCATCATACATTATATCATGGATGTGGGTGCCACCATTTTAATGCAAGAGGAGTGTTCATGTATGCTTTTCAGTATGTCAGGGTGTACATAGGTTAACATGGGTGTCACGTGTTTTTGGAGGGTAGGAGGTTATCAACACTTTGTATATCATGCTCAGTTTGTGACCAACATAGCAATTAACACAGTAGCTACTGTAAATGTGGGATCTTTGGATGTATTACCTTGTCATACTGCAACATGCGGTGCTGTTTACATTACCTCTCCCTCAAATTCCCACAGGTCCATCAGAAAGCAGATGACGCCATGCTCCTGCTCCTGGTAAGCACAACACTTTTTTTGTTAGAGATGTACATTTGGTGCAATATATTTGCTAAATTGTCATCCCAGGCCTGCTGTCTGGATTGATGTCTGCATGATTGCCAACTGCACATATATTTTCTGACTGTACACAGTGTAAACTCATAACTATGCCTGTAGGTGTGAGCATATTAATAGATTTTATACTATTGTCAGGACATTAAGGACTGCCATATGTGTCAACTTTGCAGAGTTTTTTTCAAATGTCAGCAGTGTACATCATTGTTGGTCATGGGATTCCTGTTTAAACAGCTTTTATTTACAATAACTGCAGGTGTTTGTTAGAATATAATGTCTTCATGTCCTACTCTATGGGGTTGGGGGTTAAACAAGTCTGTAATAGTAACAGCAGTGTATACAGCATAACATATATTTTAACACAGTACTGCAGAGCATAGTAGTTTAGGTATTAATGTACAGCTTTTCTCTTTTTATCACAGGTGACCCAAGGGGGTTGGTCTCTGTCCCCATCACAACCTGATGTCAGTGTCTCTTCAGACTCTGATGATGATGGTGGCCACAGTCAGGCAAAGGTTGGGGTTGCAGGGGCTAAATCTGTGATAGAAGTTGACATCCTTCGTCTGCCCTCATTACCACCGTACACAGTCAGCATGCCTATGTATACCCAGTCCTCTGAGGCTGCAGATGTTGGGCAGTCAGAAGGTGGGGACATTGAACAGGAAAGTGTGGCAACTATGGCTGCAGTGAGTGTCAATACTGGACATAGCCAAAGAGCTGCCAGGGTTCCACACAGGCAGATTGATAGGGGTGCTCGCTGGAAGCCTGCTATCCCTCCACCACCTGTTGCAGGTGTCTCCTCACTTGTCGCTCAGCGTATGTTTAAGGCCATCATGGGGGCACAGGCATGTTCTGAACAGAATTCCAGATGAATGTTCAGAGTTATGGATGCAGCACAGTCTGACATCCATTACTGCCTCCACCGTATTGCTGATACCCTGGCTCGGTTGACTGACAGAGTGGAAAGACTGTGGTCTAAAACAGATCATACACTATCTGTCTTGGGATGCACATTGTCTGTGTTGGAATGTCTGGTTGGAGTTGAGAGTCAGACCCACGGATGTAGGTCAGCAACTGCATCAGCCGAGAGTCCACATGGCTGTCCACAATCACGCTTCTATAGTGTCAGTACATCCAGCGCTCCAGAGGGGAGTATGCTGTCCACACCAAGATGTGGCAGGTCATGGCCTCATGATCCTGGGTGTTCCTGTGGAGGACACGGTACCAGCAGACAGCAGTCATCCTCATGTTCTAGTCCTACTTCTGAACTTGGACATGTAGGTGCCAGTGCAACTCCTGGCAGAGCCATTTTCCATGTTTGGGAGCAAAGACGGTGAAATATCAGCTCTACCATGCACAGCTCAAAGCTGTCCAACATACACACATGTTGGGCTAGCACAGAGCTTGCCTGTGTTCATGCAGACACACACACACCACTGTCACAATCAGGTGATCTACAGACACACACAAACCACATTTCCATGGTCCATTTTGCCTGCCTCCCTTCCTGACTCACACACATGCTTGCCAACCAATTGGGTCAGCCTAGGCCTCCTGCCACCCCCACAAAAGACTCTGTGCAATTGATGATACTTGTGCCACATCCCTGTTATCCTTGCCATCAATGCAGGGAAATGAAGCTGAGTGATGCACAGGATAACTGTATGAATTACTATGTTTTTGTTTCATCTATTATTGCCTTTGTCATGCCACTTGAACTGGTCACTGACAGATATTGTAGGCTGCCATTTGTAATGAGTAAACCACATTATTGTGTGTACATTATGTTAGATGATGTTGTAATGGCTGTATGCTTAAACAATGCAACGTGCCTCATAGAATTATTTATGTTTCAGTTTCAGGATTGTGCAGGACACACCTATGGGTACACTGGTACAATAAACCCATAAACATCAGAGCACCGGATGGAATGTCAGCACAGAAGGAAAATGTCCTCCAGTAGGAAAAGCAGTATAGGTGCATGGCTCCATAGATTCATATGTGTGTAATATGTTAACAAGAACAATTGTGTCTTTTAGCATAGTCATGCATCCCTAATCTCTGACAAGGTCTGATACCCTTGATTAGTGTAAACAGGGTTTTGTGAGTTGAGACAGCTACAGGCTGTGGGGTTGGGGATGAACCATCTACAATTTCTTTCTGTCCATTAGTCACACGTGTCTTAAACCAGTTATGATTGTTCTGTTCCCCAACCCATTATGTAACTTGCACATGATGTGCTGTACAGTGGAAATGTGCATCACATGAATGGGCAGCCTGTTACACATAGGATGTAGTCTCTGGGTTACATATCTGTCTCTCCAGCATGTCCTATGTATACCACAGTCAAGGTGTAGGTGTGCAGAAAAGGTAATTCTCATGCTACTCCTTTCTTGGATATCCAGGAGGTACACACTGGGATCTGAGACCTCTCTGTATGGCAGCTATACACCCCCTCCAAAGCAAGTAGGAAACAGAATACACAGGTATGAACATAGGACATGTTATGTATACTATGTATTGGTTTACTGTGGAACCTCTCTGGCTGTTACAGTTGTAGGATATGCCTGTGTTGTTACATACCACAGGTGGCATTGCACTCAATGATAAGTGTGAAGAGAGCCAAATGCAGTGTAAGAATGATATTCTGGGACTTACATGCCATACCTTTCTCTATAGGCTGCGCAACATGGAATGAATCCTCACATCTTACCAAACCGTGAAAGTCAAAGGCTAGACCACTGTCAGTGTCCATATGTCCCTGACTACTGGGTCAACTGTTAGAGGTGTGTAGACACTATGATATTTACCTCGGGGTGGATGACTTCTCAAAGGATAGTATTGTGCATTCCTTGGCATTTAGTAATTGTCAATGGCAACAACTGAATGTGTGTCTCAGCCCATCCTGGATAACTGTTGGTTCTGTGTGGGATTCAGTGACAGCTCCTAAGTTGCAATCATCTGCAAATGTATTCATTCTGAGGTCACTGAGAGTGACTGTAACTGCATAGAAAGGAATGGCTAGAGGGGTAGTCACAGTAATGACTTTTGAGGGAAGTCCACTGGTGACTGTCCTCATTGTAGGAGTGGACTACCCAATTCTATTGTCCCAGATAATGACATTAAGGCACTTGGCTATCCGCTGGCTGACATACTAGTTTGTAAATAACCACTGAACTGTTTCAACAATGCCTGACAGCCTAATAGTGTCAAATGCCTTGCCAGGCCATGGTAGGTGTAGTGACTCAATTTCCCCTCATCCATTTCATAGTTTAACAGACAATGAAGTCCACTGGTCAGGGTAGGCATGATCTGCCCTTGACCAAAACAAACTGGGTTTGTTTTGGTTTGAAAAGAATTATCATGGAAATGACCAGAAACAATATAGCACACCTACAGACACTGGACACTTTTATTAGAGAAGCGAAAGCTGTATTGGAAAGTATTTCTAAAAGCATCAGTGTGGCCTGGCCATAATGATATGATTTTCATTCTCCCTCTTTTGAAATTAAAATCATTGATTAGAAAGTAAACGCTTTGGTACTATGCAGTACCACAGATTGATCTGTAAGTTTTGTATTTTAAGGAGAAGTCTTTTGTATTTTAGATAATCAACTATGTAAGTTTAAGAATTTATGAATGAATAGTATCTTGGTTTTGATTGGTTATTTTAAGGGGCTTGGCTGTGACACAGTGACTTTGTGTTCTTTATAAGCAGAAGTGTATATTTCTCCATTTTTTAAGTTGTCTTTCTGATGATGTTTTTAATAACAGACAAAAGCGCTAAAGGTTACATCTATTTAAGTTCATTTGTTGATTATTTATCAGTTTATCAGTTATCTCGCTTTTTTGAGAACTGAATTATTTATAGTGTGAAGTTTGCAGAACGTAACTATGGTTTGGCTTTGTTGTTTTTCAAGATTGGAACTCCTATTTATCTAATGGTACACACTACATATCACAGTATTTAACACATGCACCACAGCTGAAGTCTGCTGCTAATATATTGTTAGGTAATCGTATGATAGATGGCATTAGCAGGCCTTGTTGTGGTCAGGGATTTTGAGGTCCACATCACCTGCTACAACCAAAATACTGCAAAACCATACCTCTTTCTAAGTCGATCTACTGATCATATTTACTTTGCATGGAGATGCACCCACACACCAAGTGGCTTGGATGAGAGTAAAACCCCTACCTGTCTAGTTTTACACACTACAGATCATAGCACTTACCACACGCACCACAGATGAAGTTTGAGATTAGAAGGGCAGTTGGCAGTCTTAAGTCACATGACATCAGCAGGCCTTGTGGAAGACAGGAGTTTGGAGGCCAGCATCAACTGCAAGGACCAAAAATTGCAGTTTGATAGTTAATGTGGGAATCTCATCTGCTTGCTGGGGAGATATGCATTACACACACACACACACACACACACACACACACACACACACACACACACACACACACACACACACACACACACACACACACATGTATGGCCTGCAGCGTGACATTGCTTTCTACTGTTATTTGCATCTAGTGGCCTAGCAATCATATAACTGTATGTGTCCTAGCTATGTGGCTACAGTAGCCATTTAGGTCATATGGAGCTGTTTGCATTTGGATAGGCAAGCACAATGTGCCCTGTCAATGTGTGCATAGATAACATTATACACCACCTGCTCACCTGTTGGTGTATGTGTGGTGACAACCAGCAGGCACAAGGGGCTGTAAGTGCATTAGCTAGTGCTGAAACCTTACTTTTGGTCCATTGAGCAACATTATATATGTGTCATAGTGCAGCTTTACTCACCATCATCAGGGTATGTAGGACAATACAGACATACACACACCTCTACAAATATATATTTATGTATATAACAGGGACATATATATAAATGGAGGTTTGTGTGCGAGCATGTGTGTGTGTGTGTGTGTGTGTGTGTGTGTGTGTGTGTGTGTGTGTGTGCGATATATATATATATATATATATATATATATATATATATATATATATATATATATATATTTTTTTTTTTTTTGTAGATATATATGGGGAGAAAGAGAGGTGTGTGTGTGTGTGTGTGTGTGTGTGTGTGTGTGTGTGTGTGTGTGTGTGTGTGTGTGTATATATATATATATGTATGTATATATATATATATATATATATATATATATATATATATATTTATAGTGACAGACAGATATGTACACATATATGTACATACAGTCATTTTGAGTGAGGAGCAACAGACCTGCACCCTGGTTAACTAGTGTATGAGCATGGTCAGTGGGATTTTTGCTAGTTATACATTAACTCTAGCCCACACCTGCCTGTATTCCAGTCCAGAATTTTGTGTGTTACACAAAATGACATTGGTCCCTATTTCTGCACTACTGCACTTCTCTCAAATTGGCTACAACTTTCTTAAGTTGTCTGGTATAATTAATATGTGACAGAGATTAATGATATTACATCACACACGGAATGACAATCTGTAAAATGCAGCTTAATAACACCACACATCCAAAAGAAATGGTTAGTTCTAGATTAGAACTATAAGCACCATCACACAAGCTAATTGCCCTAGTCCATTAAGCCATACAAGCAGCTTCACAAACAGGGCTCATTCATCACACAAGCACCTGTATAAATATGTACATTGTTATTCCTGCGTTAAGTAAGACATGTATGATCAATTTCTATGTTACTGTCCTGAGACTGCCTGGAATGCTGATATACCATTGATGAATTACTGTTACAGCAGTTACAATAGAACATTGCTGTGTTGACGGTGGGGGAACAACAGCACATGTTATGCAGGGGTACACAATAGTCTATCATGTAACCCCACTGTCAAACATCTCCCTTGATTGATGTTCCAGTAATCTGTGCAGTAGGACTGCATGAATATTCCATGCCTAAGGCCTAGTAAATAGTAATGGAAATATGATAGTGGAATGGGTATCTGTAGTCCCATGTAGACGTTATTTCTGTCCAAGTAGCCCACTACATTTACTTGCATAATGCACCAGATCCATACATACAATACCATTACATCAGAATCCTTACAAGTACTGTGTAGGTTATGGACTTACCTTGCAAATGCAACAGGTGACACAACTGTGGTTCAGGACTGACTCTGTCAGATGCAAGCAGTACACAGCCAATACATGGATACAGGATGTGTGAGTTGTCTGGCATCGATTTTAATTTCTGTATTTGAGTAGGAGTAAGGTGCACATCCCTAGGTCCCTAGCTTGTCAGTGAATGTACTATGCATTGTCTCTTGGCAAAGCTAGGGCATACTGATCATGTCTACATCTCCCTACAAGGACAACAGCAGGTTTTTTTCCCTCCAAGTTCTCCTGTGTCTGTGGCTGTGGTGATCTAGGCACTGGTGGGGAGTTGTATAGCTTCCCTTTGCTGATCCTTCTGCAGCTGTTTCCACAGAATCAGATTGTGTGGCATAGCGCATACTGTGAATATTTATGCACATATGGCTGGACAATGCTGCAAGGCTCCACCAGATATATCTAGGCACCGGAACCGTGATTTCAGAAGCCCAAACACATGGTCTGTGATGTTCCTAGTTTGTGTGTGTGCCACATGATGGTATTCTTCTGTGGGTGTGTGTGCATTTCTGATGGGTGTCATCATCCACAGTTCCAGTGTATAGCCAGCATTGCATCCCCAGTAAATGGTCATGTGGGATGTCCCCCCAGTAAACATCTGTTACAGCTGTGATGTGTGCTAGATATGGGATTCATGATAACTACCAGGGTTGCCAGTATACACATTCAGGATAATCCCCCTGGGCAGTGCACACAACTTGGCAGTTGATGGAGTGGTATCCCTTGCGGTTGATGTAGATTCTATCCTGCTCACCAGGTGGTGCCTTGATGTGTGTATGGATGTACTAAATGGCACCCAGTGCATCAGGGTAGTGTGCCACATGGTAGAACTGTTGCATATTGTTGGCCCTCACCTCAGGGTCAAGGGGATAAGATATACCCTCACTGGCATGTGGTAACATAGCATCCAGGAACTGGTGGAGTAACCTGGATGCAGATGCCAGTGAGACCCCCATCATGTCCTCGGTTGGTTTTTAGCAAGTACTGGAAGCTGGTATCCTAAGAGCTACACATACCTTTGTTTTCACTGGCATGGGTTCCCCTCTGTTGGCTCTGCCTCTGAGTTGAGGGCAGCAGAGCTCAGTGTGTTCTTGTAATACATCCCTGTCCATCCTGTAATGCTGTACAATCTCTAGTTCATGCAGCTCGTGGAAGGTTACCATGGGCCTCAACACTCTTGTCATCTCAGCCTAGGCCTATTGTCAGCAGCACCTGCAGCACTGACTTCAGCTTCTAGCACATACAGATGTAGCAGACATACAGAAACCCCTAGCATTGTATCAGTTAAAATGCTCAAGTCTGTACTCCAATGGTTGAGAATATTGGGAGGAAATCAGAATGTAGGGTGTATGCATACTTTATACAGGTCTGCTGTAGATCCACCATGTGTGATTGGATAATTATTATGCATTTCACCTGCCTAAATTGTAATTAACATCATTTAATGGCCCTACATTAGTGATCAACATGGCGCTATGCACCATATTGAGCAGCATATATTATATACTGCTAAATATTCATTGAATATATCTACTTTCCATTCATTGCTGCCTACGTCATCATTGTCACATGGGTAGTGTGCAGCATGAACATGTTAAGCTATGCAGTGAACCATGCAGCATAGTTTCTACAAAAGTCAAAATCAATAATTGAATACATCCAGTTTTAATTAGTTACTGCCTACGTCATCACTGTGACTTGGGTGGCCTTTTTTGTGTGAACATTCTCAGCTGTGAACTGCCCCATAAAAACACATGCACTGGGAATTAAACAATTCTTAAATGTAATGGGACCCCCCCCCCCCCACCGCTGGCATCCACATCCAGTGGAGATATCAACATGGTGTAGGAGCCTACACAAAACGGATCTGTAGACATGGTTGCTCCTTTTACCGATTCAGCAAATTCGCCTCATTTGCATACATATCCATGCTGACAACCTGGTAACTACACAGTTCATAGCCATATGACCTAGGTAACGGCAATAATGCATCATTGTACAGACCTGATGTAATGTCCTATAATACATTTCTGACATAGATGCTTTTTATTCCTATTTTTGTTTTATTTTTCAATTAGGAATGTTTGCACACTGTGGCGCATAGAGCAAACATGTTAAAATCATTAAAAAATATATTTGTATATATTCCCTTGCATTTTCAGATATTCACAATGCATTTTAACACATCAATATATGTGATCTAACCATTTCAGTGTAGTTATGTCCATATTTGTGGACTTTTACATCCCCTTCTTTTTGGATAGACTCCTGTACACATAAAATTTCCACATACACTATGGACACATAGACAGGGTCTACATGGATGCCTTTCTGCTTGTTAGATCACTCTACCTAGGTCATTTGTATAAGATTCACCTGCTTATATGTGAATTTGCATCACATGGAACTTTCCTTGTTTGCGCATGCTTACGCGCCACTGAGCAGCACTTAAAATCCAAAACCATTCATGGTCGTGTACACATACATGATGCATACACCAAAAAAATTATGGAGGCTTTAATGAATTATACTGGAAAAATGTTCAAAACTACAAATTTAAAATATACACTAACAACTGGTGCTGTATTATACAAGGAATATAATTTAATACAATCAGGAAGGTGAATCACAGAACACATGCATGTATGCATGGTCCTAAAATATGTACACGGGGCCTATAGTTTGAAAACAGTCCAAAAGTAAGCTTAATCTGCCACTGGCCAGATGCATTTTTTTAAATGTGGGTTTCAATGTCATTTCAATGAATGTGAGTTTCAGGGATAGAGGAGTTCACTGTTAATGCTAAATCTGTTTTTATTGTGACACTGTATTGTTTTGTTTAACAAATGTATATCAGTGTTTGTGCAATAGCATTTGAAATAAAAGTTTTAAATTAAATCACAATATCTTTAATCATTGTAGAAGTAAAGCACAAAAATATTATGCACACTGAGAGGTTTAAATAGCATTTATGGCAATTGGGGATAAATAACCAAGTAATGGAATACTGTGATGGCTGTGAGGGGTCTGGGGGCTATGTATGGGGGACCCTAATCCATTATCCTGCCTAGGGCCCCACTTGACCATGATCCAGTTCTTTATCAGATAGTTGTTGGAAGGTATAACATTGTGTGGTTAACTGCAAAGAAAAAAATGTCATAAATAGTAGTGAAGTTTGGATAAATGTGTCTATGTTTCATTGAATCTCATTTCACTGAATTTCATTTCACCCCGACCACATTGCAGAAAACACAAATTACTGAAAGCTTATTTTACTGAATCTCATTTCACTGAACTGAACTTAGTATATATGGCACTCTGTAGAGTACTGTAAGGCAAGTAAAAGGTATATGCTCTTTTCCCCCACTGTAATGCAATCCTGGAGTTAGTATATATAGTTAGGGGGGTGTGGGGGTGTAGCCCCCCCCTCCTTGTTTGTTTTATATTGTTGTTGTTGTTGCTTCGGCTTTTCCCGGTTAGGAGTCGCCACAGAGGAACTCCGGTCCACTAAGGATTGGCAGTAGATTTTCACGGTGCCGAGGTGCCAGCTCTATGCCCAACCTTCAATGATTTACATGTCTTTTGAACGCCACTCGACAGCAGGGAGGACATGCAGACTCCACACAGAAGGCGACCCAGCCAAGACTCGAACAGGAGTACCTCTTGCTGTGAGGCAACAACTCTACTGCTGCACCACCGTGGCTGTTTTACCAAAAACCTCAAAACAATACATTTTAAACCAAAGACATGCATAGTTGCAACACCAATGACTAACTCTCTCCAGAAGACAATATGTACTCAAACTAACATTATAAAGTGGGGGGCTTCTCACATCCCCCTAACTATATATACTAACTCCAGGATCACACTACAGTGGGGAAAAGGGCATATACCTTTTACTTGCCTTATAGTACTCTACACAGTGCCATACATACTTACTGCAGTTCAGTGAAATGAGATTCAGTGAAATGAGTTTTCAGTGAAGTGGCCGAGGTGAAATGAAATTCACTGAAATGAGATTCAACTAAACAAAGTACACCCTGATAAATATATAAAATCTAATAGTGACTGAATGCATTTGTTTACTAAAAATCCTACTCTTTCACTAAATGTAATCATATCTTTTACATCATTCTGAGCTATCACCTAGTGAGGAAGAAGGCACTCAGCTTAAGATCTCATCTTAACGACGGTATCAGGAGTGCATAGCTCTTATATCTGCAACACAATGTTAGTCTAAGTATCTTGTGTGGTGATAGAACTATAATCATTGCAAATATAAATAATGTCTTGTTGCAAATCTTAGCATATTGTATTCAACATTGTTTTTATTAACATTCTGTTTATTATATGTAATTATAATCTTTTAAATTTAGTATGCTAGAAATGCAATTAAACATTTGTGATGTTAAACTATTGAAAGTTAGTTGTGATTATTTTAATTCTGTTTTTTTTGTATTCTTTGGGTTAAGCCAGAAAAAGGTCAACTAGAGTCATCATTTACTTCAGTTAATAATGTTAATTAATCAATTATATAAATAAACCCTTAGATATTTTTGACATCAAAGACACATATTTCACTCACTAAGACACTTAGAAGTGGCAATCCAAGAAATTTTAACTGTGTTAGCATCCAGTACACAAAAAAATAGGTAATAATTGGTTGCAGCAGTGGACAAAGGAAATGAATGTGGGATTAATAGGAAAATGAGGATGACATGGCAGTGGGACTATCTCTGCACCACATGTATGCTCCATCATAGTTCATAAAGGGCAGAAGTGCTTAGACTTGAGTTGGAAAGAATTATTTTTAGGACTGTACCTTTAGACTATGATGGAACATGAGTACGTGTCAGAGAAATATAATTGGCTGTATGTATTTGTTCATTAAATAAATTAAAAAAGTAATGTGGGAGTAAGCAGAAGAACAAATAAAGGTAACATGGAGCAAGGATGGATAGTGTCATTCTAAAATGGGAGGATTTGGGGTAGGATGATAGGTGTCCTATAGATGTTAATCAGGAGGGAATATGGAACATTGTTGATATCAGACATATGGACCAATGACAACAGAGGATGTGACATGGAGGTATTAGGAAACCAGTTGTTTAAGAATGGGAAAGAATGGAGGGAGAAAGGTGGGGGCAACAAACTAAATATGAAAAGTGTAGAATGCAAGGTCAGAGAAGAAAAGGAACACCATGGTATGAAAGGCGAATGAAGTAGGTGATCATAATCTAGGTTAAATATCCTGATAAATAAAGGAGAGTATGAGCTGAGAACCCGAGAGTTGAAATAGGATAAAGAATAAAGGAGTAGAGTAGAAGGAAGATGATAATATTCATGTTTGTCATGAATGGACAAGGATAATATTCATGGTTGTAATGAATGGACCATGATTAAGCAGAGATTCTGAGTATCAGTCAGTAGTGTAGCTAGGGTGGGATGAACAAGGCAACTACCCCAGTGCAAAGTGTTAGGGGGCATGACTGGCTACCTGATCCATCATCCTGATTCCCGATTGTTCTTTAATGCAATATTAGCTTTTAAATTTCTGGTCAAACCTAAGTGATATAGCAGTCCGTGGGTAGTCCAAACAGTAGCACCTGCATACTACAGTATAGCAAGCAGTTTGCTACAGTTTAAAAGCAAAGGAATTTTTTCTTTCTTTTTTTATTTTAATAAAACCTGAGAGTTGTAGTGCTCCATGTGTGCTCTATACAGACTGTAGCAACTGCTTGTAGCAAGTAGTTTGCTACAATTTAAAACTAAAAAAAAAACATTTTGAAACTGAAACCTAAGGGCTGTAGCAATGTGAGTGGGGTATAAACTGCAGCAACTGTTTCTACATTTATAATAATCAGTTTATTGCAGTTTAAAAGAAAACAGGTTTTTCTTCTTTTTTTTTTTTTTTTTTAACTAAAATGTGATGGAGGGTCAGAGGTCAGAGATAGGTTGATAGGTTGTAGAAATGGAATTTGATTCGCTTCTGCATTTCAGGAACTGTAGGTACCCGATCATGGACTTTTTTTTTTCTTCCATTGAAGAGCTGGGGCAAGAGGGAAGGGGTGTGATATATATCTGGTCTGGTTGTTGTGCCAGTAGAAGGAGTGAATTTTATTTGGGGGTAGTAGTTTATGAGACTGCACCAGGGACCTGGTTGAGTCAGCTATGTCTGTGATACCAGTACATGTATGGAGAGTGAGAAAGTGGGAGTCACTTGAAGTCTTATTCCATGAGTGGTTTCCACTATTTGTTGCAGGGCTGTGCCTGAAAGGACATAATTATGAATGTTGTTTTAACCAAGCAGAATGGAACTTGGATGTGCAGATAAAGATACTGTTATCCAAAACTGATCATTTGCTTTGTTTTAGAGCTGGAAAAGAGGAAGAAGACAAAGATAAGGCAGTGGTCTGATATGTTTGTGGAGTGAAACATGAAGAACTATGGAGAGAATCAAAGCTGATTAACAGGGTTGGTGACAAAGTGAAAGAGTAAGCAAGGAATTAAAAGATTATATTAGAATGGAAAAACAAAAACTTACAAAGGTTGTAGATAGATTACCAGAACAAGATTGCATATACTGTTAAAACAAAACCAGATCAAAAAAACAATAGTAATACAGAAAGAGTAGGCATTACAACTGCCCCAGCCAATCTAAGTGGTGACAACAATATTTTATCTATGACTCCAAGCCCCATCCTTCAATGTATTCCACTGAGATCCCCACAATTGGCTGGGAGATAGCACATTTGTCAACTTGAAGGTCTGAATTTGATTTAAATTCATTCAACAGACAGTTGAACAATGGCAGTAGAAAGTGATTCCTGCCCTCTTAGGAAACTGAATGACTCCCAAAAGAAAAGGGTGCTGCATTTGGAGAGAAAGAAGACTAGAAACACTTTTTCACAAAGGGTCTGGGGTATTCCTTAGCAGAAGAATTACAAAAGAAGGTATATAAAATAGTGGTGTGACCAGTGTTTCGATCTGGCATAGAATCCTGGGAAGTGACATCTAATGAAACTTGGGATGTTGAAAACTAAGTGTGAGATGGGTAGTAGGATGCACACTGTGGGGCAGACTAAGAAATTAGTACATCAGAGCAGAAGCCAAAACAGCTCCAATTGCAGAGAAGGTGAAGAAGAGATTATGGTGGTCTGGTTACATGTGCAGGAAAGCAGAAAATGATTTGATAAAGAAGATTTTGATGAATCAGAAAGAGGGCAATACTAGATGGACATCCAGCTAAGTAATGTGTGGATTGCATGAAAGACTGTCAAAGACTGTAAAAGAAGGTAAAAAAACGTGACCCTGAATCTAGAGGTGGAAACACTTGGCATGACACCTAGGGCCCATGTAGAAATGGAAAATGTTAATGATGATGATGATGAATTTGATTGCTGATAATGATTTGTTGTAATTATTATTGCTATTATTAATGCTATTTCCCCTGAGTTTATTTTCACAATATAAAACCACTTTAGTCACGTGAAATCAATTTTGCTAAAAATGAAGTATTATTTAAAAAATCATAGTAAATAGTGGGTTGTATGCGGCCAAGTGTAGATATATTTGAAAAATAAAGAGATGCCTCCAATTCTGGTTTATGTATGACATAAATTGATGCTCTTTTCCATGACATCTGAGATAATTTTCCTTCCATTACTTCATCCATCACCCATTAAGTAAAATACAGACTATAGTGGGATGTGTAAACAGAACATACTGCTGTCCAGTTCATATTAAGGCATTGCCATTAGAGCATTTTTTAAAAGTCTTCACAATGTCTTATTATGACTCAGGTTTTTGAAGAATCATGTAACTAGAATTATTAAGCTTGGAAAGAGTAATGTCTATAAAAAGCTTAAAACTGTCAGCATGATTTTGGTTAAGTTTTGAAATAATGTGCAGAGATTTCTAGTAATCACAAAATCATTCTAAAATGAATAAAATGCTACAATGTATTTGCCATAACCTAAATGCTAGATTTTCCCCCGGATTCAGCAAGCCCTGCACTGTGTGCAGGACTAGTGCAGGAGCTCCAGCAGGCAATATGTCTGCCGTGCGATCCAGGAATAACCTGTAGGGACGTGCACAAGCGCTCCTGCACTAGTCCTGCATGGACTCAGCCTCTGTATGCAAATTACCCCATTTGCAGGAGAAATCCATGCAAATTAAGTGAATTTGCAATCCAGGAAGCTGGAAACCGGCAGTACAGGACTAGTGTAATCAGCAGAAATGTACTCCGCCAGTAATGGAGTACATTTCTGCAAAGTACAAAAAGGAGCCATGACAACTCCAAATAAAGGGTGGATATAATGTAGAAAGCATGCCAATGGCCAACTATAAGGCCATTGGCATGGAAAACATTTGCAAAAAATAAAACAATCAACTTTTATTTTTTTTTTAGCCGATCTCAGCTGTTGGGCAGTGGCGCACAAGCAGGATCGGGCAGAAAATAAGAAAGAAAACCTAAAATAAAAATTCTAACCAAAATCACTATTTTGCCAATATACTCAATGGCAGGCAGAAGACAACATGGCCAGTGAATAGTAGTTGCTAAGAGAGGAGGCTCAGTGTGGGACATGTAACTCTGCATCAGCAGGCAATCCTATGCAAATGAGGGGAATGATACTGAATCCCAGATTCCCCCTGCATGCTAGTCAGCACCCAACAGTGTAAGAGCAGGAATAGCTTGGTGCAAGCCGAGGAGTTAGCTGACATCATAGAGGTGTGTGTCAGGCATACTGTAAGTGGACTGGAGCCCTGTGGCTCGGGTTTGCCCTTAGCTTAGCAGAGCTAAGCAAGGGGATGTGTCTGAGACTGCCTAGCACTATTTACATTGCCTAAGTGGGTGTGTGTGCCACGCACCAGGTTTTAAAGGAAAAACAAGTAAACCAGGAAATAGTTGCTCTGTGCACATTTGAGCACTGTATTTGCGCGGCGTGCCCCTGGGCTTAAACAGGAAGGACATGGGAAGGGAAAACAGCAGTAGGAATGTAATCTAGGAGAACTAGCATAGCTGGCAGGTGAAACGTATCAGAATCAACCAATTACACAGGCAGCAGACCAGTCCAGCCCAGAACACTACTATAAACTATGCAAACACCTTTCCCTATGGTTTTTCCCACATACTCTACACCACCAGTGTATACAAACAGGGAACTTTTAACAAACAAAACAACAAAATGATAGGGGCTGCAATAGCTATCATACAACAACATGTGGAAGAGGCTGAGGGTAGTGAGGATGTGAATGTTGTCGTCCAACCCACAGTGAGGAGACAGAGAAGATTATACAGACCCAGGGTAACCTACCAGGAGCTACATGAGCTGGAGATAGTGGAGCACTATAGCATGGACAGGGACCTCCTACAGCAAATTGGTGAGCTATTCCGGCCATGCCTGACACACAGAACTAACAGAGGGGAACCCATCCCAGTGGATACCAAGGTATGTGTAGGCCTAAGAATACTAGCTACAGGTACCTTCCAAAGGTCAAATGGGGATATCATGGGGATCTCATAGGCATCAGCATCCAGGGTACTCCACCAGTTCCTGGATGCCATATCAGCACATGCCAGTGAGCACGTATATTTCCACAACAGCCATGAGGCGTTGGCCAGCAATATGCATCTGTTCCACCAAATAGCAGAATACCCTGAGGTAGTGGGTGCTATTGACTGCCCGCACATATGCATCAAATCACCACTCGGTGAGCGGGGTAGGGTCTACATCAACCACAAGGGCGTCCCCTCCATCAACTGCCAAGTCGTGTGCGATGCCCAGGGCATAATAATGAATGTGTGTGCTGGCTGCCCTGGAAGCTATCATGATTCCCATATCTGGCATCTGACACAGCTATACCAGAGATTTGCCAGTGGGGACATCCCTTACGGACACCTAGTGGGGGATGCTGGTTACGCACTGTAGCCATGGCTGATGACACCCATCAGAAATGCACACACACCCGAACAAGAACTCCATAATGAGGCACACGCACAGACCAGAATTATAATACAGCATGTGTTTGGGATGCTCAAGTCATGGTTCCGGTGCCTGGACACATCCAGTGGAGTCTTGCAGTACTCACCAGCTACATGTACTCAAATTGTCATCTTATGTGCCATGCTACACAATATGTTCCTGTGGAAACAGCTGCAGCAGGAACAGTATGGAGCAGGGCCACATAGCCCCCCACCATTGCCAAGGCTTGCACAGGCACAGAGTGACTCGGAGGAGGAACAACCTAAGCCTGCCCCAGTAGGCAGAAGGAGGCATGCCCAGTATGCTCTGGCCTTGGCAAAGAGGCAGTGCATAGCACATACACTGACACAGGAGCGACCCAGGGAATGACACCTCTCTCTGACTCGCACATACAATAAAAGGGATGCCAAACATGACACTACCTCTGCTCAACCATGTGTATAGAGTTTACTATGTGCATCTGACATAGGCAAGCCCTTCAGCACCACCATCAGTACTGGCACACCCACAAGGTAAGTCACTCAACTTACCAATTGGCAAATGTTGTAATATGTGTTGTTACCTGTATCTATGGTATGGATGTGAGCATGCAAGGGAATCCAGTGGCTGAATGGGATGCCAGCAGATAGTAGACACCTATAGTGGCAGCATGAGATCTGTAACAAATATGGGTGTCAGCACAGTAGCCAGTACTACACATGGTGACAAAACCCACTGCAAGAAATGTGCTGGGCCACATGTGTGTCCATATGATACACACATGCCATTCAAGGAGGTTCACATACCCAACAACAGTCACGGCCAGCAGGACAGATGTAGACAAACACAAACAAAGGCTGTGCTAAGGTCGCTGAATGATGCCTATGGGTAACTCCCCCCCCCCCCAGGCCTACACAGACAGACTACATCAGGTCAGGCAGTGGGATGTTAGTTCTGAAGGGTAGGAAGTCAGGAACTAATGTGTATGGTCAGTCAAACATAACACCTCTAGTACACTGACATACCTCTTGTCAGCATGATAGGTTAGGAAACAGAATGAAATGGAGTACCTGACATACAAGTACAGACATAGCAAATGTATACAAGTGTCAGGTGTGCCCCCCAATCCTGTGTAGCAATATAGATACAGTCAGGTGTGCCACCCCATAGTCTATATAGACATGTAGTAACAGTCAGGTGTGCCCCCCAATCCTATGTAGACATGTAGTAACAGTCAGGTGTGCCCCCCCCCAATCCTGTGTAGCAATGTAGAAACAGTCAGGTGTGCCCCCCATATGCTATGTAGACAGTAGTAACAGTCAGGTGTGCCCCCCAATCCTATGTAGCAATGTAGTAACAGTCAGGTGTGCCCCCCAATCCTATGTAGAAATGTCGAAACAGTCAAGTGTGCCCCCCCAACCCTACTTAGACATGCAGTAACAGTCAGGTGTGCCCCCCAATCCTATATAGAAATGTAGCACTGGTCTGGTGTGCCCCCCATAATCTGATGTACACACATTGTAACAGTCAGGTGTGCCCCCTCAGTCCTATGTAGAAATGTAGTAACAGTCACGTGTGCCCCCCCAATCCTGTGTAGCAATGTAGAAACAGTCAGGTGTGCCCCCCCATATCCTATGTACAGATGTAGTAACAGTCAGGTGTGCCCCCCAATCCTATGTAGAAATGTAGTAACATGTATGTGTAGGGATAATACCAGTGGAGCACAGATGCCCAGAAGTTGCCAAGGTAGCAGGATAGATTGTAGCATTTTCACAATATGCAGGTATGTGTGTGTTAGGTTGGTGTGTGTTTCATATTGTGTGAGAGTGGTCAGTATGTATGCATGTTGAGGTATGACCTGGTGGTCATTGCTCACTACTGCTGATGACAGGGCCAAATCCTCACAACTGCAGTGCCAAAGACGATCCCCACCAGTATAACACATGCTAGCAGTAAGCCATTGTAAATGTATGGTGGTAATATGTGTCACCATCTGAAAGATTGACATGGCATGGCTGTTGGGCTAGATATACAAGCATTATGCAGGGGAATGTACCTTAGACATACAGTATATAATGTGTAACTGTGAAATGGACAGACCATTGGAACTGTACATACAGGTATGCATCACATTATCTGGGGACACCGGTGTCATCTGCCCAAACACTTGCAGATCACAAAGGTGGTAGTACTGATGTACTGGGAAGCAGCCAATGTACCTGCACCATGTCAGCATAACTGGAATGCCCCATGCATATTTGTGCATCAGATGCAAGTAGTGTCCATAGCACACATGCACCGAGCTCATCCAAACATCACCCACAAGTACCTCCCTGGTCATATCCCTGCTGTTGGGAATGGGTACAATATGACCCCATCTGTATATGGCAATAGTGAAGGACTGCAGCATGCAGTGCAGGTGTCCCATGCAGGTGTGTTGCTAGCTGTAGGTAACACCCTGCCAGAATCCACACCACCTGATCAAGGCTGATAGAAAATATTGGCATGAACACCTAGCACACCTACCCTGTCACCCCAGGGGAATATACTGTATGGTGGTCTGAGACTGTAGGACTCACAGAATGCAACAGCTGGTCACAGCTGGTCTGCATCACTACCACATGGTCTACAGGCCTCTGCCAAAGGCATGTGTCTCACATGTACTGCCAATGCATGTTATGTCATGGACACCCAAATAGCAACATAACACACTCCACATAAGCCAGATGCAAGGCCATGTGGACAAACCACAGTAACATGTCCACCATGTCCCACTGCATGAACTGTGGACCAACACCAAAACACATCTGTGATGAGGTGATAACCTTAGGGAAAATATCAGAGAATGTATGCATAATGTATGGCAGAGGATAGAATAATAGAGGGGGGTGGGAGCATGGGCAGCTTGGAATGTGCAAGGTCCGACACACAGCTGTGTGCACACACTATCCCTGGCTGCAAACACATAAATTGATGGCTACAAACCTGCCCATATACCACAATAGGGGTAATGTCCTGACTCATGACCCCTGTCTCTGGGTAACCTGTGTGAATCTGTACAGCTGTGAGGTATTGCCACAGCAAGATAAGGCCACACTGTCATGTCGATGGATGTACAAGTCTGGGATCCTCTGCCAGCACTGTACCAAGGTGCTGAACTGGATACATGGACCCAGCAACAAGTGTCTGCAGCTCCCCCTCCGGAATGGCATAACTTACCATGAATATGCAGGCATCTGCCCACAATACTGGACACAGCAGCATTCACCCTTGTTCCCCAGGACATCACTGTGAGCAAGAATGTCCACATGACAGTACTTGAAGGCATAAAATATCACAGTGTATAACAGCACACATGTCTGAATATCTCTGCTAACACCAGTACCATGTAGCAGAAGCAGGACAGACACAATCACCTACAGTACACACTATCCTTTGCACAGTTTGTCCCCATATTGCCAAATGATCTATGGATACCCTGCAGAAACAGTTTTCTACCTGCAAGTGTACAACACAAAGGTCTGCATTGGAGTACAAACTACCTGGAATGGATCCGCACATTCAGTACAGAAGGGCATACTGTGCATGCTCACACACTTAGAGAAATGAAGGCGATGTCAGACAACAACATACCGAAAGGTAATACTGGGCATGCTCACGCACTTAAACAAATGAAGCCCATGTCTGCAAACAACAGTGGTCCATACATATCTGACAGTTGCAGATGTTAGTGCATACACTCCTTAGTATGCACCAGTCATGCTTTGCACACACATTGGATAGAATACAGACATATATCCAAGGACAACACATTATATTAAGCCAAAAGTAGACATACATAGATGTGTGGAAGAGAGTGACTGTGACAAAGAGCAATCCATCATGAGGCTTGTCCCACCCAGCACACAGCCAAATGGCTATAACCACATGATATGTAAATGTCACTCACTGTAGAAATTAGCCACTGGTATCTGTCAGCATTACAGACTATGTGGTGCAAGTGCTAGCTGTGCAACATGACTATTCAAGGCAATAGTCATCTAGCAGCTGTATACACATACTTGTGGAATAGAACCCTGTGTGTGTCTGCATGTGGTGTGTAAACCTCTAGATGAATGGGTTATGGCCCATGCACACACACTGCCCTCCCCATAGCCCTACTATGGCAAGTCTGCTGATATCATCCACTTTGAAATACACCTTTCAGAATAGAGTAGCCCAGTAATCTCTGTGGCATGTCCTGTAACTGTGTAGTGCTGAAGTGTGATAAACTAGTTAGGTAGGATTTCTAAATCCAGACATGGCAACTGTTTGTGTGTGTGTGTGTGTTTCTATCTGTGTAGGGGGCAATGCTTTTTAGGCTAGTCACACTCACTACAGTTCAATTGTCCTACTGTGGCAAAGCTGCTGATGTCATTCACTGTGAAATACACCTTTTGGAAAGGTGTAGCCTAGTAATCTCCATGGTGTGTCCTATAACAGCATACTGCTGTAATGTGATTTAGTACCCTGGTAGGGGTTCTATTCCCCCACATGGCAAGTGAGGATGTTTGTGTGTGTTTTTCTATATCTGTGTGGAGACCAATGCTTTTTAGGCTAGTCACACTGACTGCAGATCAAACACCCTACTTTGTCAAGGCTGCTGATGTCATTCACTGTGAATTACACCTTTGAGAAAGGTGCAATCCCCTAATTTCTGTGGCGTGACCAATAACAGCATAATGATGTAGTATGATATAATACCCTGGTAAGGGTTCTATTCCCACACATAACTAGTGTGGATGTTTGTGTGTGTGTTTCTATGCCTGTGTAGGGAGCAATGCCTTTTAGGCCAGCCACACCCACTACAAATCAAATGCCCTACTTTGGCAAGGCTGCTGATGTCATTCACTGAAATACACCTTTGGGGAAGGAGCACACTAGTAATCTCTGTGGTGCGTCGTATAATTGCATAGTGTTGTAATGTAATAAACTCGATTAGGTAGGAGTTCTAATCCCACAGAAGGTATGTGTCTGTGTTTGTCATTCATATTCTGTGTGGAAGTGGCCTTGAGTGTGTAACAACTGCACTCATTGTGCAGTGGGTTTTGCAAATTTCTTATATGGTGGCCCTATTATATGTCACAATGTCCACCTTACAAGGACAATAGATGTGAAATAGCCGAGAGGCTGGGGTGCCAATCCATACCCCTACATGTGACATCAAAGCCCGGTGAACAAAGTTAGCAACACTTGTATTACCCAGAGAACACTCTCAACCCATGTCTCATACACAAACACACTTGCCTAGGCAACAACCACTATGGTGGTAGTACCCTGCATATTGCCCACCGATAGTAACCATGGTGTGATTGCAGTGGACTACAGAGGGCATTGCACCCTGTCCATCAGTACAATAGGCACATACGTGCAGACGGTGCGCCTGTACTATATTCCCCACTGGACACCTGCAACACCTGTGGTGCCATCAAATGTGATCCACAAAGGACATACCATGCCTTAAACACATGCCCTGTATGGACAGATGCCACTGACACCAGGGAATACCTGTACCATGCTATCAATGTAGGTGCAGGGTCAACCTGCTATCCATTGCCTGTTCCCACCACATGAGGCCAGGACTGGTACATCTGATGATAACAATCTGTGTACACAACATGGGCCAGACACCCCAGGTACAATTCCACATGTCACTGTACATGCATGTGGGATGTGTGCACATCCCAGACACCGTCCATGTCATGGACTAAAGAACACATACATGGCAAGCAATGCACAGCAATGGCCACACACAATAGTTAACCAGGTGACTGGATGGTGACCGCAATACCCACCTGTGTGGGCCAATCCAGACACTACACCCCTGAGTCACACTGCAGACCATTGTCATGTGGCCTGATGCCAAGGTATACCATCACCTAGCCTTGTATAGCCTTCTGGCACAGTCAACCACTACACACCCATGAAGCAATGCACCCATGCATGTCAGTACTGGCACCCTGTGTCTGTGTGTGTGGTGTATGATGCTTTTGACCACATTCACACTCACTACAACCCCCATTGGCATACTGAAGCATGCTGTCTGATGTCAGACACCTCCACATACCCTTTGCCCATATAACCTCCGGATAACCCCTGTGGTGCATGTGATACCTGCACAGTACAGTATTGTGGCAAACTAACTAGTGAGAAGGTGTATTCCTGACCCTACCAGTGTGTCAATGCATGTGGGTCCCTGAGAGAGTGTGGCTGTGTTGATGCTGACACCTGTTCATGCGGACAGGCACATGTACTACACCTACTGTATCTCTACCATATTACTGTTGCAGATATCACTCACCATCACATATACATTTGGAGAGCTCAACATGTAAGCTATGTGGTGCATCCAGTAACTGCATAGACATGTGATAGCAATACATAGTCAGGGGTTTGATATCCTGTACTGGTAGGTGTGTGACACAAACAAGCTTAGGTTTTACTCTCCCATCCTCTCCCTGACCTATCTTTGCCTTTGTCTGACTCTCTCACTCCCTCTGTGGTGGATGTGGAGACTTACACCTGCTTTGCTTAGGCAGCATCATGTATTTTGTAAGTGATGCTCATGATCAGCTGATGGCCTCTGCACAGATTGCAGCCCTCTTCTAGCTGATTGCATGTGGAACAGCTGTGGTAACATTCCCGTAGCCAGTTGCATGATAACACACTCTAAAATCTAGGAACATCATGTTGGTGTTGGGCCTTTTAATTCACTGTGAGCAGGACCTAGAACTGTTGTTTGGCAATTAGCATCACAGATGGATTGGGGATTTACCTCTAACAACATACACTGTGGAAACAGGCCAACACACAGGAGGGGGATGTGCCTGACATGGGTACAGAATGTAAGTGTCGCTATTTTGCAGTAGGAGTAATGTTGGTTTAACAGGGTGTGTGTGGATATGGCTGGTCTACATGTTTTAATACCTGTCATGACAGTGCTATGTTTCTGAGGAAACCCCCATATGTAGGGTCATCTGCAGACTGGGCAGTGTGTAATGCCTTTTGTGTCTTGTATTACTCACAGAGCACCTATCTGTGAACTGCAGAAACATAGTGTGAGGATTGCAGATAGTACATGGTGACAGACATGAGAGTTACTGACTTCATATCCCTCATAGGACATATGTCACAATAAACCCTGTTACAACAGTAAATGTATGAGGTTATCACAGCAAAATGTCAATATTGGCCCTGTGACTATGCCTGCAGCCACAACTCTGTCAACCTGTGTACATATGTAATGCAGCAAGAGGTGCATATGTTCTGTACACCATAATTTATTGACGTCATATCTGATAACAAGCCAGTAAGATATCAGACTGCGGCACATGTTATGTATAGCAGGGGTTATGTTTGAGGACATAGTCTGGGCATTCTGTGGTTGTGTGTACAGTACTGAGGTCTGTGTACTTATGGTGATCATCGAGAGTGTGTCTATTGGGAATATGTACCTTGGCCTGTGTACAGACTTGTGTAGATGTCATTGTTCTTAGTCCTGTTCTATCTGATGTTACATGCTACCCCAATGTATGTTACCCTATTGGCTTACATGTTTGTAGGGCCAAACACACAGATGTTTCATACCATAGACAGGCATCAGACCACACTGTGTAGTGGCCTGGTAAATGTAGGGTTAGTGTGTGAGTGGCACATATGAGCATGGTGTTGATCAGATAGTCCATATACTGTAATATTACGCTAGCTACAATATGTTACAAAATATTCACATTGGTTGTGGTTATGCACTTTCACACAGGTGTCTGTTACTCTGTGCTGTGACATGTCTGTATGCAGGTACATGTGTATTCCCCCATAAAGAATGTAGGCAAGTGTTGTGGCAGTCTGCCTGTAGCCTGCACAGTGCTTTGTTACATGCCTAGCAGCTTAGTGTACTTACCCAGTGTGATGTTATGTCCAGATACTTGCCAGATGTACTGATACCAGGGCACCATAACAGTCATGTATGTTGGACAAAGAAGTGGGATGCTGTACAGATGTATGTCACTAACTAGTGGGAAGTATGTGGCCATGGCACCTCTGTACCAATGGTCAGTATGTGCCAGGACAGTCAGGGGTGTATGAATGCATAACCTATGGGGGCAAATGTATACCAGTGTTTATGTGATATACCCATCTACATGGCTGTTAACATCCACATTGTCAGGCTTGGTCCACATGTCTTGCACTAAGGGGTTCTGTGTATACCTCTGGACTGACCAGAGTGTGTCAGACTGTCCACAATTATTGGCCATATCTCTGCTGTAGTCCACAGGATCATTACTGTGCTAGCAGTGGTACTGTACTATGATGTCCATAGGATGTGTGTCTGTGGCCAATGGTGCACATGTTACAAGCAGATGTGACCTCCCACACATAACATGTTTGTGAAGACAACCCCTATCACAGTAGTAATAGTCTACATATATACCTGCAATACATACCTGACATCCCCTTGCACTAAGAGATTGAGACTATTGGGGCTGAGGTAGGGCTTCACTCCATGTTCAGGACACATATACATATCGACATACATTGATTATATGTATATGTACATATATATATATATATATATATATATATATATATATAAACACTCAGATATATACGTATACACAGCAATATATGTCTGCACATATACAAATAGAGATAAATATGCCCATATACTTATGGATATCTAAATATATATTTACAGTAATAGGTATATCAGAATAGATATGTATGCACATACAGTTATAGATATCTACATATATATCTACATAAATAGGCATATCTGTACACATAGAATGTGTATGCATATATAGCTATATATACATATATCTCTATATACATATCTATCTATCTATATATATATATATATATATGTGTATATATATATATATATATATATATATATATATATATACACATACGAAGAGATGTACACATGGCCATATATATGTTGCACTATACAGATATATATACAGACATATATATGAATATACATGTGTATGTGCATGTAAACATATATCAACCAATTATATGTATATATATCCATATTCCTGCCATGTGTAAACCTCACGGTTGGGTATACACGCCCAGATGTATCTCACTGTATGCATCTGCTATGTGTACATTATGATAAAACAACATATGTGATTCAACAGTCATATTAATAACATGTACTACACAATTGTAGAAGTAAAGGCAATTGTTCAATACTAATCAATATGTGTATTGACAGATATATTGGAAAAGCAACAACTGTCTTCACAGTGGTCATGGCATAGTGGTTAAGTGTTGTAACTTTAGTGTACAGGGTCCTGGGTTCAAGACTTGCAAAGGCTGTTCATTTTGTCACTCAGCAGAACAAGGGCTGTCAGATACAGATTGGTTAAGGCAGTTTTGAGCAGCTTTAAGCATGTTTGCGTAGGTTTGCATGAAGCTAAGTGGTGCTAAGCTACAGGTATACATATGGGCACTTACACAGTGTAGATTTTGCTTACCAGTGCACAAGTCAGCTTAGCAGCAATGTTGATACCTGCTAAGCATGGCTTAGCTCTGCTAACCAGTTCACACCACTCAGTCTGATGACATAGCAGGGTAATGACATCTGTAATAAGTGTATGTAATGCCATGTACAATACATGCGCCTATGTGCTATCATTGCAGTAGCAAGGGGTGTGAGTGTCATGTGTGGGACACAGACTTATATGAGGCCTGCACAGCACTGTTATCCATGTGAATGTGTTACATACAGGGGTAGTAGCCCAAGGTATGTGCTGTCACACTGGCATGCAGTGTATCATGGCGGGACTACTGTTGACAGTGCTTACCCAGGCAAGAGTAGAGTGCTAAATGTAGTACTGACAACAGACACACCTGCAGGCATAGCTGGACTCTGAGGCCTCCCTGTTGTATCCCTGGTGTATGAGCTGTGTCACAGTATACAACCCCTATTGGGTAATGATCCAACATGTGGAATGTAACTGTAGACTAACGTCTGTACAGCACATGATAGTGAGGGCTCCTGACATGAAGGTATGGCATACATATTGTTGTCAAATGTCTATCTGTCAACACATTCATCCTACTGCATATTTACTTGCCAAGCTGATGACTGTCAGTACCTGTACAGATGTGCAGATGGCAGGTATCCAGCTGGGATATGTACAGGCTTCATAAGCTTGATTGACACTGACATGTCTGCCCAGCTGTGTAAGAACTGGCACACATTGGAGAGAACACCCTGTACGCACCACATGCCATGGGTACCTCCACTAAACTACCACAGTTAACAGAAGATGCTTGGGTACAGGTCTCCATCTCAGATACTAACCATGTGTTGTAATGCATGTTGCATGCATGTCAACCTGATCACCTCAGTGGCCATGTGCAGGAGTCATCTGGAGGAATGGCTGATGCATGTCACTCTCACCCTTAGGGTCACCACAGTAGTGTCTGTCAATTGAGTGCCTGCTGCCACATGGAAGGTGGCAGGATACCACTGTACACACAACCCCTACACAACCCATCTCTCCTTGGACAATAGGTAGGTACACAGCTATGACTACCTGCAGCGATGCACCCCAGTACTGACACTTGTGTAAATGTGCATAACTGAGTATAGCAGTGTATGTGTGTTAGCACACCTGTACGTGGAAATTCCATGAGGGTCTTCACAACCACTGCAACACCCATTGCTGTAGCCAGTCATGGCTCCTGCTGTATGGGACATTACATGCACCCTATTAAGCTCCTCTCCTTACTGGCTACACAAGCCTTGCAGTACCATCACAACAGTGTTGTACAAATGGGTTGATAAGCATGGGATACCTATTGTGTTCTGGCAAGTGTGGGTATTTGTGCATGTCCATTTATCTGTAGGGTACAGCACTCCGAGGCCACATACTCCTATTACAATACCCATTGCCACACAGTAGTACAGATAGTGTTGTTGCTGCCCATAGGTAAGGCATGACAATGTAAAACCCTAATATGCATGTGGAATGTGCATTAGATGCATATCCCTGTAGTACCACTGTTGGGATCTACAGTGGGTTCTATCACAGTCGTGGCCAAGGTGTGATGGTGGGTATGTCATCATGGGTCTCAGGGAGTACAACATCCACTGGGGGGATGTGGGTGCTGTGTACACTGTCAGTATACCAAGGTACACCCAGTATATGTCCCATGTACCATATTATGGTTACCACTGTCACCATCAACCATACAGGTAACTGATACCACAATCCAGGCCAGTTATGCATGTGCTGTGTGCAGCCTACCAGTAACACATTGGACACATGGTCAATTTAGTTAGCAGTGATAGGCCCAGGTCTCTCGTATGTGTGTCTGCCTATTCCTATTATGTGTCTGTTAATGTGTATATGAAGGTATGTCACAATATGTATTGTCCATATACACCCATTACATCCCCCATTAGCATACTGTACATGTCTGGGGATGTTCTGCATGTAACATCTAACCTGGAACACACCCCACCCTAAACGCTGTTTGGTGTGTGCAATAGAGGCCACACACTTCAGTATCACTACATACCTAGGTAGGGGTCTAGTCCCAGTGTTGCCAAGTAAAAGTGAGCGTGTATTGCAGATTATACATGCCCCAGCAGGTTACCTGTCCATGTGGCACAGACAATAACTGTTATACAAACCTGTGACGTGTTCAATTGTACTCCAGATATGTCACAGCCATGGTGTCACCACAGTGCCATACCCCGTTGGGGGATATGACTGCAGACCATCCTTGTGCTGACACATGTACACCTACAACACAAATGGATAACATTATAGAGACCACAATCAACCAGTGTTACTAACAGCTATAATGCATCATTACTGGACGGCTACACTACCTGACAGTGCATTGCACTTTACTCCTTACAACATGTTACACTGCAGTACTGTGGTACATTGTAGTACAGTCACTGTGTGCATCAGAACCATATTAGCCTGTCCCTGCATCAATGGTATGGATGACAGAGATGTGGCACAGGTATCATCATATGCAAAGGGTGTGTTGTTGTTTTCCCAGAGGCCGACAGTGGGACATACATTTGGCACCATGTGTGTGGGTGAGGGGTGTACTGAGGTGAACTGAGCATGGTGATGTGCTATGTGTACTTACTTTGGACTTTTTGTGTTGCCCTAGTTGTGTTTGTATAGTGTGTGGGTATGCATGCACACAGTTCTGCCATGTGTCTGCCCTACGCAGGTGTTTATGGACAGTTGCAGACCATACCTAGCAGGGTGTGCTGTTTACTGCCTCTGGCCTTGGACCCATGGACTGTGTTGGCCAAGGGTTCCATGGGCACATCCAGGTACAGGCCTCAATGTGCTACTCTCACCTGATGATGACATATGTCCGCTGGAACCAGGTCCCTCCTGGGTCTCTCCAGGACAATGTGATCATGGCCTGCTGTGGTGTGGTGCGGACAGTGCCCCCCCAGTTCTGGGGCTGGTACTGCCACTACAGGAGCCCCTTGGTGTCCTAGCATGTCCATGTTGACTCCCAGTTGTTGGTGTTGCTGGCCTCCATCCATGCAAATGTCACTGCACTCACACCACACCTTCAAGCACGGACAGACCATGGTCGATGAGAGCCATAATCTCACCAGGCCGTCTATCCATGAACTCAGTTAAGGCACGGATGGCACCAGCCAGTTCATGGGCATTGTCACTTGCAGATGTGAGAGCAGCCCTCTGAGGCCTCAGGCCCTGTCTGGTGTAACATTCTATATGTGCCTTCACCACCATGACAATCTGAAACATGCACCTACTGGTGCCAGCTGTGTCGCATCTGCCAGGGGCATGATGACCAGTGGCCTTGCCACGAGTACCCTGGGGCATCTGACTATGTGGTGCCCTGCAGGACATCCGGCTATGCCTGCTGAAATCAGACACAGTAGGCATGGTTACCACACTTTCCTGTGCACTGCCACCAAAAGCCAGCTGTCCCTCTGCTATGGCCACTGGTGATGGGGTATGTATAGGCACTGATACTGTGTGCGGGGTTGGGGTGGCTAAAAGGGGGATGTCAACTGTTGGTGCTGCTTTGGCCCCTGACAACCCCACCTGTGCCTCAACAGTACTATCATCATCTTCGATGTCTGTATGGACACCAACATCAGATTGCATGCAGGAGGGACCCTGACCCACCTCACCACAAGTGGGGGAAAACAATAAATGCACTTTAAAACCTGTACAGTATTGCTTAACAGTACACACACACACACACACACACACACACACACACACACACACACACACACACACACACACACACACACAAACAAACACCATAATACCTACCTGTCCATGACTTTACAGACAGTCCCATGTATATTTCCATGTGTTCCTCATCCTGCACCACACTTGGTGACATACACACATTGATACCACTCATTAACATATAATTCCTCTAAATACCTAGACAAGTGATCACAACACAAGACCTGTTAATACATTACATGCCTGACCTGTGTGTAGTGGTTTCAGATTGCCTCACTGCTGTCATTCAGTGTTCACCCTGTGTATGTCCAGACATCATGAGCATGGCCCCTATATGTGTTTGCTACTATGTTCACTCTATAATATCACCCACAGGTGTGTCATGTGTATGTAATGCTCAGTACATGCCAGATATGCTGCTCAATCAGCCTCTCATGTGACAACTTTAATATATGGATACACTCCTGGTTGTTGACTAGTACTTCCCAAATGCATCTGTAGTGCTGCATATGTGGGTTGTCGGTCACCTCTCTGCTGAATGCAGTATTAAGGGTATACCTGGTGTCTACCTTCCCTCTCAATGCCTGTTCCATGCTATAGACCTTGTTATACTAACCTGTGATTACATACATGGCAACTATTCCTGGTGTGTAATGTGGCAGTCCATGTCCTTGTACTGCACAATCCCAAAGTGAGGTACTGCTGTATGAACATTCCCACAATCACACATGTGCATACATGGCCACCCATGCAAACACACACACATGCACACATGCATCCTACATACATCAACTTCCCTCCACTTCACCAGAGTAACCTTACAGACAAACTGACTACCCACCAGGATGCACACATACACATATAGGTGAGGTTGCACAATGATAGTACTCACAGTCCTCCTATTACCCATCTGTCAACATGCATAACATATGGTACACAACAGCATGCAGTGCAGCTATAGTCAAGCCATGCTAGCAACAGTATACATATGTGTTTTGCATGTGCTGTGTCACTAGGTGATGCCCTTTCCCCTGGATACCACTGCACCCATGTACACAGTATTGCTGTGCACCTGTTTTGCACCCTGCCATGTAGTGTGCACAACACCTCACAGGTGTACAACCCATTGCTGAATGTGTAGTACTGTGTCAGTTATGTCAGCTTTAATGCTCACAGCCCCTATGTTTTTCAGCAGCACATACCTGGGATGATATGTGGACAGATCTCATTTGTGAATGCCTGATGTCTGATTTACAGCTCTCACCATCAACGGACCTTGTATGACCAATCCAATACCATTACACTGACAACCATCAGAGCATACCATGGCTGTGGGGGGTGCACATACCCTTATTGATATGACGCACCCATCCTTGATCTCCCATGGAACCACATCACCACATATCTTAACAGTACATGAGCCGATATGTGACATATGTCCTGTAAATTCACATGCAGTGTCTATGGGATGTGTTAGGTGTGTGGATGCTGACTGCAATGCATACACACCATGTGGGCATATGTGTGCGCACCTTTATCATGACTGTTTGTTGCACCTATTTTTATGTGTACTACAGCAGTCACTACTACTGGCAGGGGTATACTAGCGTGGGCCATCTGCATTTGCCAGTGTGTGTTCAGTCTGCCCTACACATGTCCCCTAATATGCATGATTGCAAGGTCTACACATGTGCACACTCCTTGGTGTTCACACACTGCTGTCACTATTCCTGTGGGGGTAAGGTTATGTATGCCACAGTTCCTAAACCTGACTATGTGCAGATACAGCCATTCTTAGCATCCTTAGAATCCCTGCTGCAATGCAGTGGTGTGTCATGCTGACACCCCCCTCCTTCAGCCTTTTTGCAAATGCTTGACAAGTAAGGCCTACACATGTGTCACTTTGCAGTGTCCCATACACTGAAGACCACATGTTACAGCCTAATCCCAGCTGATAATGTGGACCACAGTAATGCCTTATGCCATAGTATAACCTTGCAACAGTTTCCGTTGTCCTACAGGTATATACACTGGTATTGCACTGTATATGAGTGATGTTCCAAACATGTCCTATTGTAGGTCATGTCCCTGTGGACACATTCCGCAATGACAGGATGTTAGTCATCATGCAGTTGTCTGCCATACCCTTCCAATACCCCATCACAGTCACCACTGTGATGCCGTGCATTTAACAGCAACAATACATGCACATGTACAGCATGCATTCTGGGTAGGTGTGTTAGATGTGTGCATGAAATATACCATCGCCATTACATGCCTGGTGTATTTGCAAGCATCTACATAAATCATACTCACCAGCTACAGGCTTCTGCTTTGGTGGTATACTGGAGGGACCTACATAAGAGGGTGAGAGATGCAAAGTCAGTGGCCACACCTGTGGCATCAACAGTACATGTCCGCAATACTACCACATATGCACATCTGTTTATCAGTACTATGTAGCAAGAAAATATATCTATGACATGTCAGATATGCATGAGCTACCTATAACGATGTGGATGTATATGCAACAGTGGTCTACTGATGTGCCCTGTGGCCTTACCTGCACGCTCCTTGGCCGGTGTGTGGGTAGCACCCACCTCCACAAAGGTGTCTTGCAGTTGGTGGCTATACGGACAGGCAGGTGCCACGAAGCTGGCTAGGAGCTCCTCCACACGTGTCGGGGGGATGGATGGCATGGCCCCCCTGTGGCAAGGTGATTCCCCCGGACTGCAGCAGCATGCCAAATGGCATTGCAAAGCAGGTCAGAACAATGATGCCAGATCTGCTCATAACTGCGGTTGTGCAGTATGACATCATTGACCCTGTGGACTAGGTCGTTACACAGGGTGGTCCACTCCAGCTGATCATTGGTGGTCCAGCCAAACAAAACTGTGTAGTGCTCTATGAGGTCATTCACCAGTATGTCATTTCCAGCTGCTGAGTATGCTGGCAGCCTTCCATGGGACATTGTGCCTGAAAAACATAAAGATGGACACAGATGTGAGTAAGTCATGCAGCAAGGTTACCACAGCTCTTAATACACATCACTGCCATTCCTCCCACCATATCAGCAACAACAAACTGTACACACAACTCAATAGGTATGGTTACAGAATAACTACCAGTGGGGCAAATATTGTACTGTACCATGCTTTGTGCAATGTGTTTGTAGCCAAGTTCCCTGTGTGGACACTATCAGTGCTGGCCTGTTATAGACTATTCACTTGCATGCCATTGTCAGGGCCACAATGGTTCCATATATGCCTGTGGTATGCTTGCTATGTGTTTGCTGTACATCTAACATTCTGTGTTATTGGGGTTATCTATGCATGATGTTGGACATGTTCTGGGATTGTGTAGACTATTAATACTGACATATGTTCTATAAAAGTGACACAATAGCATGTATATGTACTATTGGCCAGCAGAGCCATGTCTCCAAACACATCTGCCCATGTTACCAAGCCACATCACATGTGTGACCCACCCTGGGGCCTTGTCATGTACTGGTCCAGCAATACCGTCAGGTGGAACCAACTCAGGAGATGTTGTCGTCCCCCCGGGGGCACACACAGACATGTTCCTGTCCCCTGAGGTCACTTCCAGTGTCTGTTCCATAACGGGATCCACAGACACATGTGAGATTCGCTACATCACCTTGAGGGACCCAGTGCACATTCTCATTCACAGGGCTCACATGCTCCTCCTGCTCAGCCTCCAGGCCAGGCACCTTCAGGATGTGGACTGCTGTTGTGAGTAGCAGTGGGTGGGAGGCTTGTTCCCATCATGTCCATATTGGGGCCCATGGGGCATCCACATCACAGACCACACACAACATCCAGGGTATTTACCCACCACATGTGTCACATACCACCCCTGTAGGCTGTCCTCTATATCTACCAACCCTGACCACCTCTACAACTATACCTGCCATACTTCCCCATATTCCCATTCCATACTTCACAGACAAGGGCAATGTTGTCCCAATAAGGGGTTCACATGTGACATACCTGTCCACTTTGCACACACTGACAGCTGTAGATATCTGTGTGTATTGCTATGTGTGCTGTTTCCTCACACATAGCGTGCAGCACTGTGGTGGTAATACAGAGGACATCTATTTACATATATATATATATGTTTGTGTGTGTGTTTGTATATATGTAGACATGTGCATATAGGTATATATCGATATCTATGTAGATATATATGATGTATATATGTCTTCATATATATGTCTACACATGGGTATCTGTATATTTGTGGACATACATGTAGCTCTATATATATATATATATATATATATATATATATATATATATATATATATGTGTGTGTGTGTGTGTGTGTGTGTGTTACATATGCATACCTATATGTGGGGTACAGTCAGACATCAGGTCCACAACCTCACAACACCTTCCTTCACAGCTGCATTGTTCTGCCTTGCTACAACACAGACAGGTGGCACATATGGACACAGCCTGACATTAGGGGGTATATGTAGGGCCAGATTGCATGTAACCCTATTACAAACCTATGGCATTTCTGCATGCTACAATACAGGTTAACCTGAGTATTCTGCAAGAGGTGGGCTGTGGAACCCACATGTCCATCTTTATGGCATTACTTCCACTAACAGCTATTGGCCCCAGTAATATACATACTTCCCATTACACAACACACACTATGATGGCTTACATCTTATCAGTCAGTGCTTTTCTGCACAGTTGATGGGTATTGCCCACTACCCACAGGGATGTACTATATTGTTCTTAGCAGTTGTTCAGCTGAACATCATTACAACAACAACTTAAGGCACATATAAATCATTCCACATCATCTATCCCATTATTATGGACCAAGTACTATGGTCAATTACATGCATATATACTTCACATACCTGTTCTGGGAATGAAGTCTCTTCTGGATGGTTTGCTTGATGTTTATTTTTTGTTTGTTTGTGCCTTACACACAATCTCTCTCTCTCTCTGTCTCTCTCAGTTTCTCTCCAGTAAATGGAATGAGCTGCTTTGCATAGATTGCAGCATGGATTTTGTAGGTGATGCACATGATCAGGTGATGGCCTCTGCACCAATCAGTGTCCTCCACTTGATACCGGCATGCAGCATTTTGTTTAGTACTTCCAATTACCACTGTCATAGCAACCAACTACTATAAATCCCTACATCATGTGGGCATGGTCCCTTTACCTTTCCTGATTGATGGACATCCTTCCTGTGTGTGGTCAGCAGTGTTACAGACAGCAGATAGCAATACCTCTTAAAGGAGAACCTGTACACTCAGGCCAGCTACATATTTGTAGGAGGTTCTAGAACAACAGACAGAGTGTGAGTAGTGTTGTTGTATGCATTGTATAGCACCAGTGTTAAAGGGTTTGTGTGTACATACTAGTTTAACTTGGAATGCAGTCTGTCTGCGTAGCTCTCAACTCTGAGCCTATCCACTATAGATGTATGTCTGTATATACCTAAATAGATATATATTTATGCTTACATATATCTATTGCTGTATATATATAAATATATATATATATATATATATATATATATATATATATATATATATATATATATAATGCGTTGTCGCCTCACAGTAAGACTTTGTCCTGTTTGATTCTCAGCTAGAGCATCTTCTGTGTGGAGACATGCGTGAATGGGTGTACCTTCATTGAAGGTTGTGCATCAGGGCCGGCAACTCGGCACGTAAAAATCTACTGCCAGTCATTAGCAGACTGTTGAAATGTGTGGCGACCCCTAACTGGGAAAAGCCAAAAGACACAACAACAACATATAGATGTAGACATATATATCTACAGATGTATGCATCTCCTTCTTTCGGCTTTTCCCAGTTAGGAGTCACCACAGCAGATCACCTGTCCGCTCATGATTGGCAGTGGAGTTTTACAGTGTTGAGTTGCCATCCCGGCACCCAACTTTCCACAGAAGGCACACACATGCACACACTCACACCTAGGGCCAATTTAGAGTGTCCAATCCACCTACAGCATGTCTTTGGGATGTGGGAAGAAACCGGAGCACATGGAGGAAACCCACATGACCAAAGGGAGGACATGCAGACTCCACACAGAAGGCACCCCAACCGAGGATCGAACCGGAAAACCTCTTGCTGTGAGGCAGCAACACTAACCGCTGCACCACCGCGGCCGCCCTATGTTTTTATATATATATATATATATATATATATATATATATATATATATATATATATATATATATATATATATTTCTATATGTATCTATATCTACATATATAGATATATCTATTTAGATATTAATATATATATATATATATATATATATATATATATATATACACACACACACACACACACACACACACACACACACACACACACACACACATACTTCTACATGTTGAAATACATTTCCTGTACTGTTGAATGACTGGGCTGGATGATATATTTGTGAAAGCATCAAGGTTATGTATAGCTGACATAGCTTCGTGGTAAACCGCTTTGGCTATGGTGTGCAGGGTCCTAGGTTTGAGCATTGCAAAATCTGTTTATTTTGTTGCTGGGCAGAACAAGGGCCATTGGATACAGAGTGATTAAGACACTTTTAAGCAGTTGTAAAATGGCTTGAGCAGAGGTAAGCACTGCTAACTTCTGGTTACAGTTTCTTATACTCAGCTTCTAAATTGCTTAACCTGTGCAGGCACTGCTTACCCCTGTGCAAACAAGCTTAAACTCGCTTACTGCTGCTTAAAACTGTTTACACCTGTGCTAATTTCTTTAAAAGAAAAGAAAAGAAAAAAGGGTTGATAGGAAAATGGTTAAAAAGGGGCACAAAGAGGGAAAGACAGTGGGGAAAATAACTAGTGTTGTGCAGGAGGGTATAGGGAAGGTCCATAGCTGCTCATTTCTTCTACAGCAACAGCTGTGCATATACACTGAATATGGAGGTAGATTTGGACATTCAAACCCCTGAGAGAGGGGTGAGGACAACAATAATATGGTGTGATGCCAATTGAACCAGATTACATGTGTCCAGTGGACACGTGTATGAAATGGACAGCTATGTATAGGGCGATATTTCTTTTTTGGGAACAGATTGCCCTTTTTTTTTCAGGTGAGAGTGGGATGTTTGGGAGGGATAGTAGGTATATTTGGGGAGGTAGATTAAGTAGGTGAACAGACAAGACAAACGAGACGCATACAGGATGGTATATGACACACTGGGGGTAAACACCTTGATAGAGAGGGGTGTTGGGAAATCAGAAGCCCATGAGCCCCCTAGTGGAAACAGTGGGACTGAGATCCCCACCCATGGGTAGTCACCACTGCACCTTCACAGCCCCAAAGGTGGCTGTGCTGGGCACTGAGTCAGAGAGCCAGGTTGACCCTCTAGTCACGATATGCAACCCTCGAGCTGGTGTAGAAGATCTCCAAACTGCTGATTGAGCTCTCTACGCACCACGACCCGGACCTGGCGATGGGTGACAGCTTCCTCTCCACACCCGCTCCCAGGGGGGCAGTTCCACCCAAAGGTGGTGCAGGACCAATGTACGAGGAGGTCCTGGGTTGGGCCCCAGATGTGCTGGTGCCTGCTGCCATGGCCAGCTGAGGTGGGACAGATGGGTATGCTGGGACCCGCATTCCCATACGTGCTATGGTGTTTATGGTGTATCAACATATGTCGGTTAGTAATAGTCAACACATTTCAGGGTTAGGTATAACAGCATGCATAGATATTCCCATTAACCTAGACACCATATATGGAACAGTTGCATAGCAAACGGATCACATGCATATATGGGACCACAATGGTAATAACAACAGCATGCAGGTATATTGATGGCACCATGCCACCAATGTTGGAGTATTTCAACATAGAACATGCATAGAAACAGATTTAAATAAATATCAACCAATAGGACATAAGTCCCACCATAACACTGGAGTCATCACGTACCAGTTGAGGTGGGTATTTAGTGTATTGTTGGAGATATGGTGGGGGGAGGGCAGAGAAATATGTCAATTAACAGCTAGTATATTCCTGTAGTTCTCATTACTTTCCTAGACAGTGCTGTTATCTGTACCTTACAAGTATTACTACACTACCCTATTGCCTTAGTTTGGACAGTGATATGCCTGTCGACATCATTATACATGAACTGGTTTTACCTGCAGTATAGACCTCTTACCTAGTATACCTGTGGAGGAATTGTTTGCTAACACTAACTGTTGCTATACATACTCCCAGATTCCAGGTTGATGTTATGCACATACCTGTTCATCTCTTTTTGCACAGACTCTGACCATGTCTTGACCACATACTGGTGAACCAGGACATATGTAGACTATTGACCTCTTCAAACTTTAGTGACTTACAACACACTTATACCGGCTTTCCTACACAGTTATATTATGTAGCACAGTGTGGGTGACAGTGATCAGTCATACCTTATTATTCAGAGGAACTGCAACACTCACAATTCCATACACTACCAGAGTAAACAGTACCAGTACAGGGTATCAAGCTTTTATTTCTGGGCACAGTGTTCGTATCTGATGTAGCTGTGGGAGCAATGTTTGTTAGCACTACCTGCATGTTGCCACACAAAGTACCATGTTTTACATTAGTATTATGCACATACATCTCACTCTGTTACTGTACACACTCTGGTCACAGCTTGACAATATGGGGGTGTAGATAGGACATACTTGGCTTATTACTTTCATAACATTTTGGGGAGTTGTTAGAGTGACAGGTTTGTTCTTATAGATGTCTGACAATCAGTTGTATTTCTTGTTTGCTGCCTATACATCTGGGATCATCCCACTGATTTCCCAGGGGGACAGAGTGACAGGCAGCAGATATGGGTCAATTTACTGGACATTCTGGACATATCTGTACAGTTGTGGGGTATGATTCTGTATGCAGACTACTACCACTCCCAGGATTTGAATCATGGCTGTGTGTGTTAAAAATACAACAGTTCACTTCTCAGTTGCATGTGCTATTCAGATTTTGTCGTCTGTCTTTTTACTGTTTTCTGTCTATGTTTCTCTCAGTTGTACCAAATGACCTCTGATGATTACACCAGTCATATACTGACATTCCTACACATTCTCTTTATGTTGCACAGTGTGGGTAACAGTGCTTAATACAACAGTACTATTAAGTGATTGCAAATCTACATTACCATATGACACCAGAGTATACACATGCAGTCCAGCAGTTAGACCTTTATTGTCAGGCTATTATGCTTTTATTTACATACAAACTATATAAGACTCTTCCTGCCATATTCTCCGGTGTATGCAGTACTTGCCTTAAACAATACAGGTTTTCTCCAGGCAATTGACTTACTAATACAGTTAGATTTATTTCCTATGACAGTACATGCAAGAGTATTACTAATCTGCCTCATGTTGCAACCTCTCCAAGCGACAGCCATGGGCCTCCTGGTTCACAGCCCACTCACTTGCCACTGTGAAGGACATAAGAGGAATATTTAGCCATACCTATCCATAATATACATGAGCTGGCAATTATTAGACATGTAGTGGAGTGATACTTACACACTACTGGGACCTGCCCTGTCCTCCTAGCCTCTTGGATCCACTGAACCAAGAGATCTCCCTTACGCTGCTTCAGGTCGGCATAGTAATGCCTGACCTGCTCACCAGTTCAGGATATGCCAGTGGCACTGGTAAGGTCACGGGCGAGATGGTCCCAGGCTTCTGCCTTATATTGGGAACCCTGGTACTGGCCCTGCAGCAGTTGCTGCTAATGGTCTTTGACAAGGAGTCCTGCCATGACTCTGGACTCCTGGATGCCCCAGTGCTGCACCCGGAAGCGCACTCCCTCTCCCCTTTCTGACATGGTGCCTGCAAGGGGAAGCTACAATCAGTTATGAAATGTATTCCCACCTGTTGTGTTTAAGTAGGGACGAATTCCCACACATTGCCTTAATTTGCTAATTTTGAAAAGGTTAAGCTATGGGCAAACCTGCTTACCTAAGGTTGGCATTGTTTAAAGAGGTATACCACTGGACAAATTGAGTAAGCTGGCATACACATTGCTTACACCAACTAAGCTGGCCTGTGCAATGCTTAGTGTTGCTTAATATTTAATTTGCATTATATTTGCTTTTTGGAATTGAGTTATTATTCATTACATGATATATATATATATATATATATATATATATATATATATATATATATATATATATATATATCTGGTATCCATGATTCATGTGTACGTACACTGTATGGGGTCCTTGTGTTTAATTGGGGACTTCAACACTCTGATGAAGTCGTAGCTTTCAGCTGACGAAAACGCATTTACTTGCTCTAAAGCGTTTACCTTGGTGTTTAACTCTTGTGGATTTATTCTGTTGTGGACTACAATAAAGTGCGGTTTTGAGTGCGCTGTTTCCAGCTCTTTATTCTTATTGGACTTCAACACTCTATTACAATTATACCTCATATTTCGGCTTACTGCTGTACTCCAGTTCACATAGTTATGCGATGTAGTGGGTTATAGAACATATGACTGTATACTATTCCATTCACATGGTCAGTTTGATTTTACTATAGTGAGGATTTGTTTGGTGATACCTCATTCTTATGCACTGCTGTGATGGCTTGGTGGTTAAATACTGTAACTGTAGGGTCCTGGTTTCAAGACCTGCAAAGCAGTTTATTTTGATACTGGGCAGAACAAGGGCTGTTGGATACAGAGTGATTAAGGCACTTTTAAGCAGTTGTAAGCGGGTTTTTTCAGGTTTGCACAAGGGTAAGCACAGCTAACCTCCGGTTAATGATGCTTACAGAGAGTTTGCTTCAGTATTGCTTAACCTGTATGCACATTGCTTACCCCCATGCAAACGGGCTTAAACCCACTTACTAGTGCTTACATATGCTTACTCCAGCTTACTACTGCTTAATAGTGCTTACACTTGCTTACTCCCGCTTACCACTGCACTAATTTAGACAGTAATGTCTAATGGTTCTTGGGAAGGTGGGAGATTTGGAAGCTGTATGGAGTTATCATTCATTACACATTTTACCTTCCATTTGTATCCATGACTCCTGTGATTATCTGTGGACTTTGCAACATTATGACACTGACACCTCACATATGCATTTAATGCAGTACTCCAGTTCACAAATATATGTTAATTAGTAGGTTATGCAACTAAAAATATTGGTCATAACATGATTTGACATAGAAAGAACTGCAGTGGGACTTGAACTGGGAATGACTGCTCATAAGGTGAATGCTCTGCCCACTACACTATTGCTACACTACTGCATTTGCATATATCTTCCTTTTTATCCTCTTCTGCCATTTCAACTGCATTAACCGTAGCTAAGTGATGGGCAAACTCACACACCTACGGTTACATTTAATCTCTTTCATAATAACATAAATTGGATCTTTATATTGTTTTTGTTTACAATTGCTCTTGTACACATGGGGGAATGTTGCTGGGGGTATGCGGACACCTATGAGTGGTCTCACTCACTCTTTTAGGGCTTTCTGCTGCTCTTCATTGCAGGAGCATGTATATTCTGAGAGCTCTGCTCTCAGACAAGCCCCCTCCACTCTTACACGCTCCATGTAAGATTAGGAGCTCAGGCAGCATGCCTTCATTAATATGCATGGCACTCTGCAATCCTGCTCTTAAATGTCCGCTTCCATGCAGGACTAAGCTAGACCTGCATGGAAGATTAGTAAATCCAGGGGTCTGTGTCATACTTCTGTTAAAAATGTTTTATTTCAGATGATATAAAGACAATGCCCCTGATTAAAATATAATTTTATGCAAATATGTATTTATTTATATTTTTACCATCCTGAGTATAATCTGCATGCATCTTTGTGATAATATTAAAATGTATTTTGATGCTCTTAATGCTTTACATTTCTGTTCTCAACCCTTTTATCTAAGTAAACCTATTAAAAAAATAACAGTTAAAAGAAGACAATTTCTGGTTCATGGAGCTCATTTCAGTTCAACTACACATCTCAGACCTTTACCTCCTTCCCTTTTCTTTTACCATTCCATGCATCTATGAATCCCTCAGATGGTTCAAACAGTGGCACTGACTCAATGCATTCAGGTCTTACTGATGTAACATTTCTTGAAGTCAGCATTGGCTGTCTGCATTCTGGATGTCTTTCATATTCTTTTTTACACCTCTGCCTCATCACCTCTCTGTTTCTTTTAGCAATCACAAGCACAGAAAATTCTTGGTTCTCTTCTACTCCCACTAGAGTTTAAACCTAAACTTTGTAACTTTAGATCACAAAAATATCCAAAAATAAGAGAGACACTGATGAGTCACTCATGAAGATGAACAAGGAGAGTCACAGTCACCTGGTGAACTGGACCAGGATTCGACTCATCACATGAGCACTGAAGTTCTTGCACCACAGGTACACAGATGATGCATAGTACTGTACCTCCCTGGACTATATGAAGAGATATATGAAGGAGCTCTCGGAATACATTCTCAAGATAGGTATGAACCTAGCCCTGAGCAGCTTTTTACCTTTACCATGAATGATGCCACAGTATGAAGAATATATGATTGGTTTAAACAATTGCCTTAGTTTCTAGCATCATACAAAGGGGATACAATATATATCAGCCTGGAAAGAGATGGTGAATAGTTTTAACTGCTTTGCCAGAGATAACCTGAACCTATCACCCCATGACTTTTGTATATTGGTGAAAACCTTATCAACCCACATAGTCAAATAATATTAAGGCACTGCTGCTCAATGCTAGGAGTCTTAACAAAAAATTCTACTATATACAGGCATGTCTTACCGAAGAATGCATTGATATATGCATTTCACCTGGTTCAAAACTATTGAAAGCACCACATTAGTAAAAGGTCTCAATGCCTACCATGCATTGAATCCCACTGCAAGGGGATGAAGGGACTAAAGGAGGTGAGGTCTCTGTATTTGTAAAACAAAGTTTTATAACTAGACTCATTAGGTAGGATAACAACCTAGAACTTGTCTATGTCCCCCTCACCATTAACAAAACCCATATCACATTGTAGCTCACTATAGGATCCTTCCATGTCCTCCTTGTTCCATACCTCCTACCTGTCTAGTATAGAATCTTTAAGCATTCAACCAAACACCATTATCCCAGGGAATGTTGACTATCCTTCAATCAACTGGGAGACTTATACATTCCCCAACATGTATGCCCAGACATTTCTGGACTTTATAAATACAAACTGGACCAGTTAGTCTGAACCTGAACTAGGATAAACAAAATCCTGAACTTGGTTCTCACCAATATGAGACAGCACTCTTCCTACCAGTTGTAACCTCCTTCTGGTCAAATTGGACTATAAAGCAGTTACGTTCACCATAAAACTGAAGCCAGTAACATCTTTCAATAGCACAGTATTCATACATTATGCTAAAGCTAATCTACTAAAGTTAAATTATGACATGGCTAAATTCAACTTTACCTTCCACCCTGATGACCCCATTTCAGAAACAAATGTATTAGTTCCACAATGACCCTTCAAACATTAAATCCTTTATCCCCAGATTCTATGCACATGTAAATAGTTGCATAGATGCATCTATCCCCCCCCCCCCCCGTGGAGTAAATAAAATTTCAAATTCATAAATAGACCCATATAGTGGAACTCAAATATTAACAGGCTCTATAATAAAAGGAAAGAGTTCATCACATGTAAAAATACATGTATTATTCCAAATGCTAAAAATGTTCTTGCTAAACTTAATAGGGAACTTTGTTCCCTGATCAAATCAACCAAAGCCAGACACAAGGTAAAAATAATCATCAAGCAAAAGGCGCCCATAAAGCTTTCTTCAACTGTGTTAGAAACATCAGAAACAGTGCTGAAAACTACAGAGTTAATAGTAAACAATATCACATACTCTGACCCAGATGACATAGCCAATCTAGTGGATACATTTAGCTCCAACTTCAGCACCTTCCACAGTCTCAAAACACATATTGGCAGCCACACATGCACCCTCAAATCTCACAGGAAAAAGTCCTCAAAGCACTATCCAAAGCCAAGAACACTGCTTGTATGTGGCCAGATAACACACCAAGCTGCTACTGGTCAGACAGAAACAACATCTCTGAAACCCCTTACAGAGGTTATTTAATATCAGCCTTCAAATTTGTACCCATAAGTGGAAGACTGAAACAGTCATTCCCCAGTACAAAGATGAGGCATTAGCAGACCTGATCAGTTACAGACCAATAACTCGTAACAGCCTCATCTGTAAGGCTATGGAAAGAATCATTATGAAACTAATAAACAGGGACAAAGCCAACCTCCTAACTCTCAACCCAAGCCACTTTGGTTTTGTCAAGCAAGGGCTGATCATGCCTACTTAATCTGGTCAACTTCAAGAAGTTTACTGCAGCAGTGAATGAGGGACAATATGGAAGCAGCACATATCTAGACCTTACAAAAACATTCAACACCATCTTACACTCAGGCATAATTGATAAACTCACCCAGCTAAATATAAATCCTTATGTAACTCATTGAATAACAAACTAATTCACAAATTGAACCTCAGAAATTAGGGTGAGGAGCCTTACTTCCTACAAAAGACCTGTCGCTAACAGTGTACCTCAGCATTTAGTCCTTAGGCCACTCCTCTTTGGGATTTACTTCTCAGAGGTCAAAGCCAGTGTTAAGGGCGTATGGCTGACCAAGTTTGCAGGTGACTGCAGACTTGGTGCAATCATAAACTCTCCAGAAGACACTAAGATGCTTCAAGAGAGCCTTTTTCAAACAAATAGCTGGTGGAAATGAGTTAAAACTACATGTTAAAAAATGTATAATAGAATCCTTCAGCAAGCATGATGTCTTCTGCAACTATCATCTTGACAAGACTTCACTGAAAACTGATCTAGTAATTAGGTACCTGGGAACCCATGTTGCAAGTGCTGTCCTTCAGTCATCATGTATTTAGTATTGTATGAAAGTACTTTTGCATTGCACAGCTTATTAATAAGAGCACAGTGTCCAGATTCAAGGGATGATTATGCTGATCACAAAGTATAATGCCACCTTTAGTCTGTACCTGCTGGCACAACTTGAATAAACACACCATGAGAAAAAAAGGATCTAAATTACAAAAGCTACAATGAACATTTCAAAGCTTTGTCCCTCCTCTCAGTATCATACAGACTACTGAGGGGCAATCTCTGCCTCACTTGTAGGGCTTCTATTGACCTCATCCTTTCAGATCTAGTGCACATCTGCAAGTCCAATAGTAGCAGAAATACCTGCTCAGGAGATCTTAATCTTGTCTGCAACTTACACAGAAACTTCAGGAGGGATAGATATGTTTCACAGATAATACCACCTCTATGGAATCATCTTCCTCTCCATGTAAAGCAAGTATGTATCTTACTCCACTGAAGTGTAATCGGGATGAATGGAAGTAAAAACCAAAAGCTCTCCCTGGATTAGCACACTTCTCCCTGATGGTTAAGATTAAAATGTAAATGTCTGACCAGCTCTGGTTGCTCGTACTTAAAATGCAAAAGACTTTGAGATAAAGTACAGAGAGCTCTGGGTTAATCATATTTATAATACCAGGGCTAATAAACCTCTTGGAAATGCATGAGTAGACTTCTGAAGATCATCACTGATCAGTAGCTTAGCACATACCTTGTGAACCTTTGAGGTTAGGAAGTCATCAAACCTACTTTTCTCACTAGATGCATTATGTCCATATCATATCCTCTTTCCCTTATCTCTTCACATATCTATATATCTAGCTTAACCAATTACTGTTTGATTCCCATAGTGTTGCTAGGTCTTTTGAAAATGCTTTCTACCTGTCCTATTTAACTTCTAATGTATGGCCTCCAGAATGGACACAGTACTCCATGTTCAGCCTTACCGGTGACCTATGTTAAGAAAAGATGACTTTATCAGTTCTAGTGTTCATTCTCTGCACTAGAAATCCCAGATTTATCCCCAGCATCTAAGAAGTAGAAAATTATGATTTGTAGTTAATGGATGTAGGACTGTGAAATAGATTTCACCAAAAACAGTGGTTCATTTGTGCAACATGGTGTGACCTCAGAGTGGGATTATACTAGTAGAGAAAATGGCTAGAGCCATGGCTTGTTCCTGTCAAACAAAAACAACAATGTTGTTCAGTTTTTATGGGAAATTATTTTTATAGTAATTCATATCCCTTATGGAGATGCCACAGTCCTTTCTCTTGACCAACAGATTACATTGTATATGCCAGTTACTTAGTATCCTTAACTGTCAGGTTTTGCATTCAGAAAATGAAAGAAAATCTGTTGTATGGTATATCTCTCTGTTAATTCTTTTGTACTGGTTATAAAATGATTACCCTCTGTTATAATCTGACCCGAGAGTGGAAGCCCGCTAAGCTCAGTTTCACTTTGATCACCTACCGTACCCCAATTCTCACCCACCCCTTCTTACTCTTTTGTTGTACTTCCCACATACACATTTCACTCGAGACTCTTATTCCCTAACCCTCCTAAACAACCTTACTACTATCATACAAACACTCGTGTTTCTTTTAACTAATTCCAAACTTCCATTTAATCTTTTAGCACCATTCCCAACTATCTTTATCCCTCCCAAACTGCTTTACACTACATGCATTCATAGTCATACCCCTCCCTAAATGTACCTATCTATTCTACATTATATCTTCTACTTTTCCCAAATTAGCCCTGACTTCTTCCTGCTTTCACTCTCCACAACCGATAAATATCCTACTGCCCTGCAAGTTCTTTTTCCTTCTTGATCCCTACTTTCCTACTACCTGCCAACAATAACATACAGATCAATTTATTTAATCATGCTACTCGTCAGCCTATTCTCTATTCTTCTCCTCCTATTGGGCTTTCTCTTATCCTAAACTGCCTATTCAGACTTCCTCCCTAAACTCTCCACACATCACACCAGACTTATTTAATGTTGCCACTCACCTTGACTCCAAATACAGAATGATTAATTACATTTCAACTCAAAGTAAAACAAAAGTAAGTGGAAAATACTCTCCAAGAAATTAGTATCAATAATTCCCCACTACACAAAAAATCCTTTAAGGAGTAGACATTTACCTTAATCCTGGCCCCACCTATCACAATGAGCATCAAGGAAATCCTCTTCCATACATTACTCTAACCCTACAATGGTCAACCACCAACCCAGTAACCTAACATTTGCTGCAATAAATGTTAGAAGTGTAAGAAATAAAATTGTTGAACTGCATGCCTGGATTACCCAACAAGAGCCTGATATTCTCCCTGTAACTGAAACTTGTCTTAAACTCAGAACTAACAACTCTAAAATTACACCTCCCAGCTATAATACCATCCATAATTACCATATTAGGAGGAAAGGTGGTAGTATTTCTTTATTATTGCCCCAAAACTACCACATTTCCCCTTACAACAAGCCAGTAATATATAATTCAGTTCAGCAGAACCTCCTATTGCTTTCCTGAAAGTAAACACTTACAAACAATTATGTATTACTGTTCTTTACATCCCTCCTGGTGACAATACAGCTATACCGGAAAATATCCTACATTGGACATCCATAACAATTCCACAAGAAAAATACCACAAGGTGATGGGAATGACAATTGGTTGGACATAAACTCTTGCTCCTTTAAATCTAGCATGAACTTGTTTGGTTTCACACAACTACTTAATAGCCCCACACATTATAGTAAGATATCAAATTTCCTATTAGACTATATCCTAGTATCAGATATCAGCACAATTCCACAAACAAGGTAAAAAACACCAAGGAAAGCAGGAAGCCAGGAGTAGCTCCACCACTGTTTTATTGAATCAAATAACCATAAGCGCTTTTGTCAAGTTCATTACAAGACTTCATCAGATCTGATGAAGTCTTGTAATGAACTTGACAAAAGCTCTTATGGTTATTTCATTCAATAAAACAGTGGTGGACTTACTCCTGGCTTCCTGCTTTCCTTCGTTTTTTTTTATCCTAGTATCAGACCCTAGCAAATATACCACCACAGGTCCAATGCCTGACCTGTCTCAGTGATCATCTAACAATCTATACAACCAGATATCTTGCACATCTACTTAAACAGCATGTTTATAAAACAACATGCAGCCTTTCCAAGTTCATCCCAGAAATGTTAATTACTAACCTATCATCTGTTAACTGGAATTTCCTAAAAATCCTCCCATTAGATGATGCTGTAAATGAATTCAATACAACTTTCCTTAATATTCTAAATAGCCTTGCACCTCCTAGAAGGGAGAGACTAAAAACAAGTAATGCTAATGCAGGATAGAGAAAAAACTCGGAAAGAATTGGAATGGCAAAAATATAAAATACCACTATATCAAGAAAATTTCAGAATGCTTTGTAATCATAATAAAAAGCAAATTAATGAAGACAAAAATTATAGTATAACAATAATAGTAAACCTAACCCTAAAAAATTCTGGACAGCTGTTAAAGAAATCTTGGATTCCGGCCAAAAATTCAACCCTAATTCCTATCCCAATAACTCATCATTAAAAATCACAATACCATTCAACTCTTATATCACAGATAGTACAGCATTTCTAACCTAAGATTCCACAACAGCTAATCTCTTGTCTCAGTCTTTATAATTAGGTCAATCCAGGAATCCCAGGTTCCATCTCTCTGCATAAAGGCACACATTATTCTACTGCACAAAGGAGGAAATTCAACAGACATCGCTAACTTTATACCTATAGCAATCTTAACCCCCCTCTCCAAAATAATTGAAATGTGTGTTCAAAAACAATTGATAAACTATCTTCTGCAGGAAGAACTCCGATTCCCCACACAACATGTCTTCCATCCTTCTCATAGTACTAACTCTGCACTTATAACCTATATAGATACTATCAGTAAAGCTAGAGATAATGGCAAACTAGTCTCTCCCTTATTTCTAGACCTGTCTAAAGCCTTTGACATAGTTTGTCATAGAAAACTTCTACTTCAAATGTCCTCATTAGGTCTCTCTCAACCCATGCTTCTATGAGTCAAAAACTATCTATCTGGTAGGTTGTTGTTGTTGTTGTTTGTCTTTCAGCTTTTCCCAGTTAGGGGTCGCCACAGCAGAACTCCGGTCCGCTAATGATTGTCAGTTTTTTTTTTTATGGTGTCGAGTTGCCAGCCCGACGCTCACCCTTCAACAAAGGCACGCCCATTCAACACATGTCTTTCGAACGCCCACTCGACCACGGGGAGGACATGCAGACTCCACACAGAAGGCACTCCCAATCCAAGCCGAGAATCGAATGGGAGAACCTCTTGCTGTGAGGCAACAATGCTACCGCTGCACCACTGCAGAATATCAGTCAGTAAAATGACACTCCACCCTCTTTCCATACCTCTTAGTCACCACCAGTGTACCACAAGGCTCTACCTTTGGTCCCCTCCTCTTTAACATTCTCACCAACACCCTCTACACATCCACATGACATGACTCCTTAATACACTATGCAGATGACTCTCCTCTCACTGGCACTTCTGATAGCATGGCACACCTCCAAAAAATCACACAGAAAGCTTTAACAGCCACTGAAATGCAGCTTTATAACTAACAACTCATTCTCAACCATACAAAAACAATTACATTTTCCCCAAATCTCTATCATGAGAAAAAACTAAATTATTAGGGATATAAATAAATGATAATCTTAATTTTCACCTGCATATACAAATCTGCATAAGAAAAACTCATCAAAAACCAGTGATGCTTTGTAAAGCCAAAAGCTTTCTCACCAACACAACTAAAACTACACTTCCTACTATGTATCTCCTCTACACACTTCTTTATGGTGGGCCCATCCTTGCTCTCAGGCATCCCAAAAAATCAAAACTTGAACAATGCTATAACAAAGTTGCTAAATTTGCAGAAATAATACTTTCAGAATCCACTGCTGTATAGCAATTGTTGTTGTTGTTGTTGTGTCTTTTGGCTTTTCCCAGTTAGGGGTCACCACAGTGGAACTCCGGTCCGCTAATGATTGGTAGTTGATTTTTACGTGCCGAGTTACCAGCCCTGATGCACAACCTTCAACGAAGGTATGCCCATTCACGCATGTCTCCACGCAGAAGACGCTCTAGTTGAGAATCGAACCGGACAAATTGGTCAGTACTACCCCATCAAGTAACATACGCACAGCTTCTTACAACCCAAAAAAATATTCAGCACCCATCTGTGTGTCCAGCACTAAATAACATTCTGTACCACCATGTTCCCAGTCAGTCATTATAATCCAAAGACCAAAATCTCCTGTCTATCTACAAACCTATCAAATCTGCTGGGCATTGTCTGCACTTGTATCATGTTACTAAAGCCTGGGATTCCTTACCTGTGTCCATCAGATCAATACCCTCCCTGCCATCCTTCAAAAACATTCTGAAAGACTTCCTTGTCAAAAGCTGGCTCTGTTCTTGCTAACACCAGAATAAATGTTATCCCTAAATCTGAGCAAATATACCTTACACCTCTTTATTCTCCCTTCTTCACTCACTTCCTTACTTCTATTAATTTCTCTACCCTTGCTTTCTGTCTAAATATGCCATAAGCCTTCTTTTCTCTTACTTCATATTGTGGTTCCTCTTTGTATCATACTAACTTACCTTTAATTTCTCTATAAACTGGCTAAAATTTCTCTAGACATTAAATCATTATCATATAACTTGTATCTATTCTTCACCGTTGTTTTCATATGATGTATAATTTGGTATAATTATTTAAATGATAGTTGTTTTTTGTATTATTTTTAAAGATGGCAAAATTATTGTTCTAAAAATGTTTTGTAATACTTTGGAGCTTTTCCACCCGTGCCTCCTTTGAAAATCGGCTCCTATCAAATCAGGCTTTCCCAGTAATCAAATGTTTGTAAATAAATAACTAAATGCTTTACATTAAATTATGAGTGCCAGCTGAATGCCCACTCAGTAACTACAGATCTCTGTAGAGTCTGGCATCTATCTATATTTTTGATGACCATGTTATGATAATAGCCACAAAATATTAAACTGGGCCAGTGTTGTCACTCATCCCTGTGACTATCAGGTGACTTTTCCCTGGATAGTTACCTTCTAACCAGTATCTATTTTTAGTAGTCAGTGAGGTTCCTATCCAGATCACAATTTTGGCACTCATCCTACAGCATTTACTTCCCAAACCTACCTCTTTTAAAGCACAATATCAGAGATATGTATATCCCATCCAAGGAATTCCCACTGTCTACTTTGCATGTGATCTGCTTACAGAAATAGATTGTAATGGAGTGGCAGGACTTCTGGTCAATGAATCTAAGCAGTTTAACATCAGCAGGAAAGCAGTTATCAGCATCCGTTCATACAACACCTCATCCCTTACTACTGGCAGATTATGCAGTTTTTGTCTTATTTAGTGAGCACCAGTAATAAAGCCAGTTGTCTGGCAGTGAGTGCAAAGGATTAATGCTATAAGTTGTTAATGAGGTGCTTCATACTGTCCAGGGTTTGCTTCTCTTAATCTCAATCTGACTACTGGTTACTTAGCAATTCACGTAACTTGACAATGCTCTTAGGCAAAGTCTGAAAAGATCCATGTGGCTCTGTGATGTATCCTGATTATCAAATACAAAATAAAAAAAAATATCTTCTAGTACCCTAGGATGCAACTCATTCAGACCTTGTGCCTTATTCCTAGAAAGGGTCTTATATTTTTGCAACACTTCTTTAAAAGTTTTTTCTCATCAGCTCAGCTCAGCAGTCCATGGGGACTCTACCATAAATCTCAAATCTCCAGATTTATGAGATTGTCATGACTTTTGTCTCATAGTTTTCGTACATTCCTTATAAAGTTTGTAATTTTCCGGCAAACCACTGGAAATTGAACTCACTAAATAATGACAGGCATTTGAGTTTCAGACCGCATATCCTCCAGAAAATACATGCTAACACAAAATCTGTTATTCTAGCAACTTTCTAAATTATAAGAGCAATATTTAAAATGTGACCCTATTCTGGGCCTCTGACCCCCACCATAATGTTCAGCTTTGTCCAGATGTCTTGCATTAAGAGGTTGAGAGGTATGAACTCTACATTCACATGCTGGCACCACTACAGTATAATTCCTTAACAGAACTGAATAACTATTTACTGCTTCTGTTTGATCAGTACAACCTTGTATCCACTTTCCAATAAGCTATTATTATAAGAGTTCTTCCTATATTCAACACTGTATCTGAAATCTTCTTCTCCCTTATCATCCACCATCCATGTCCTTCTCCAGGGACACCCTTCTGAGTGTTGCATTTTTCTCACCTCTTTGCAGGCTTTATTTTTCATACCACTCCATACTGCTCATCCTTCTATGGGTCTTCTTTTCTGTGATAACCTCTTTTACTTGTCTGTTTAAGAAGACTATTTTTCCTTTTGTCGCACTTCCTCTTTGACATACATTGCATAACATATATTAGTTACCTGTCAAAAGGTAACTGTGAGTCTATCAAGTCTTTCCAACTACTTCATGTAGTCCTAGGCAACTGCAACCTCACCCTGATTTAGTCACATTCTTCCATGAATGCCTTGCTGATTCAAAGGTCTTATCTGTCTTTGCTTTTCTTCCGAAGATATTGGTGATTATATCTCTCAGTCAGCCTCTAGGGATTTCCCATATCAAGCCTAAATTAATTTCCTTTATCTGCTGGTAATAATCCACTACCACACCAGCAACACCCTGCCCTTCCTTAGCATGGTAATCCTGACATATACCTTAAAGATGTATGTACCCATATCATAGCCTTGTCTCTTCTATTTTTCTAGTAAAATGGGGTCTTTGATATATCATAATTTGTTTTCTCCTCACTATCTCTATCTTTCCTCACTACATTCTCCAACTCCCCCTTTCCCTAAAAAAACATACAGAACACAATGCAGTATTAACAGCAAACTAACTAATACATGACAAAGGGGCATTAGCCCCCTACTATTGCCGGATTCAAACCCATTAGCTCTATAACCTAATATTTGATAATTTCCCTTAGCCTGCTGATCATTCAATTCCAGTCCTGATGATTTTGTTTTTTCATAATAATAACCCACAGGGCCTGTACCTGCTCTATATTCATTATCATTGGCCTGAGTATTTCAGTAACATATCCCATGCTTGGGTTATCATTCTGTAAGCAAAGCACCATATACTTGCATGGGTTGATGTGCTCTTCTCAGCTTCTTATTTCTAGTCTCTTTAGGTTCCCTCAGCAGGTTTGATCCCCATCTGTCAATGCTTCCCCATGTTGATATTATGTGCAGAGAACATGATTCAGGCATACATGGCCAGCATATTGTTGTAGAGGGACATATTAAATAGGGCCAGATTCATTAGCAACCCCTACAGGGCACCACCACCTGTCACCTTCTAAGTCTCTGAATACTGTCCTCTAAAATTACCCTGCATTTCCCTAATCAATTCTTCATCTATCTGTACAATTTAACAGCAGCAAACTATTTCATTTTTGTGACAAACCTGAAATGTAGGTCTAATTTAGATGATTTGTTAAAATCCAGGCATATCATATCCACAGTGTTTCTCTATCACCCTGATAACCCAGATACCCAACAGCACAGCATAGCATGCCACCTACCTTTCTATGAAACCTGCTATTATTTGTTGACCAAACCATTTTACCGCAGAAACCTTGTAAGCAGAGGTGTAGGTAGCTATTCTTGTACCCTGTGCCAATCATAGTCTGGTGCCCCCCCCCGACCCTTAATATAAGTTTAAAAACTTTTAAAGTAAAGAGCAATTTGCATTCACCCCAATCTAGGCAAGCCTCTGCTCGTAACCATTTACTTCTGTACCATTTCCAATGTTTTCTTTCCCCAAATGAAGTTAGGCATAACTGTCTATAGCTTCCTGGGCTACTCCTTGCTTGATCCTTGTAGACTGGGATCACTGCTGACTTTTCTAACCTTCAAGACCCACCAGGACCAACCCCAGCCTATGGAACCTGTTGAACAGGTATTTCATGGAATTTCCCAATATTTCTGCATCCCTTTTTAAGATCCTTGGC